>NW_024735355.1:0-6780 GCF_018991925.1 Homarus americanus | reverse complement strand
TTTCACCATCACCACCGTGGGAGTGTGTGTACCACGGAGCAATAGGTACACCATCACCACAGTGGGAGTGTGTGTACCAGGGAGTGTTAGGTTCACCACCGTGGGAGTGTGTGTGTACCAGGGTGCGATAGGTTCACCATCACCACCTTGGGAGTGTGTGTACCAGGGAGCTTTAGGTTCACCATCCCCACATTGGGAGTGTGTATACCAGGGAGTGTTAGGTTCACCATCACCAACGTGGGAATGTGTGTACTAAGGAGCGTTAGGTTCACCGTCACCACCGTGGGAGTGCGTGTACCAGGGAGCGTTAGGTTCAGCATCACCACCGTGGGAGTGTGTTTACAAGGGAGCGTTTGGTTCACCATCACCGCCGTGGGAGTGTGTGTACCAGTGATCGTTAGGTTCACCATCACCACCGTGGGAGTGTGTGTACCAGGGAGCGTTAGGTTCACCATCACCACCGTGGGAGTGTGTGTAAAAGGGAGCGTTAGGTTCACCATCACCACCGTAGGAGTGTGTGTACCAGGGAGCATTAGGTTTACCAACACCAACGTGGGAGTGTGTGTACCAGGGAGCGTTAGGTTCACCGCCGTGGGAGTGTGTGTACCAGGAAGCGTTAGGATTACCATCACCACACTAGGAGTGTGTGTACCAGGGAGCATTAGGTTCACCATCGTCGGTGTCTGTGAACCAGGGAGCGTTAGGTTCACCTCACCACCGTGGGAGTGTGTGTACCAGGGAGCCTTAGGTTCACCGTCACCACTGTGAGAGTGTGTGTACCAGGGAGCGTTAGGTTCACCATCACCACCGTGGGAGTTTGTGTACCAGGGAGTGTTAGGTTCACCATCACCACCGTCGGAGTGTGTGTACCAGGGAGTGTTAGGCTCACCATCGTGGGTGTCTGTGTGCCAGGGAGCGTTAGGTTCACCATCACCACCATGGGAGTGTGTGTTCAATGGCGCGTTAGGTTCACCGTCACCACCGTGGGAGTGTGTGTACCAGGGAGCGTTAGGTTCACCATCACCACCGTGGGAGTGTGTGTACGAGGGAGCGATAGGTTCACCATCACCACCTTGGGAGTGTGTGTACCAGATAGCGTTAGGTTCACCTTCACCACCGTGGGAGTGTGTGTACCAGGTAGCGACAGGTTCACCATCACTACCATGGGAGTGTGTGTACCATGGAGCATGAGGTTCACCATCAACACCGTGGGAGTGTGTGTACCAGGGAGCGTTAGGTTCACCATCACCACCGTGGGAGTGTGTATACCAGGGAGCGTTAGGTTCACCATCACCACCGTGGGAGTGTGTGTACCAGGGAGCGTTAGGTTCACCATCACCACCATGGTAGTGTGTGTACCAGGGAGGGTTAAGTTCGCCATCACAACCGTAGGAGTGTGTGTACATGGAGCGTTAGGTTAACCACCGTGGGAGTGTGTGTGTACCAGGGAGCATTAGGTTCACCACCGTGGGAGTGTGTGTACCAGGGAGCATTATGTTCACCATCAACACCATGGGAGTGTGTGTAAGTGGGAGCATTAGGTTCACCATCACCACTGTGAGAGTGTGTGCACCAGGGAGCGTTAGGTTCACCATCACCATTGTGGGAGTGTGTGTTCAATAGAGCGTTAGGTTCACCGTCACCGCCGTGGGAGTGTGTATACCAGGGAGCGTTAGGTTCACCGCAGTGGGAGTGTGTGTACCAGGGAGCGTTAGGTTCACCATCACCACCGTGGGAGTGTGTACCAGGGAGACGGTTACCTCATCACTCACTGTGGGGAGGCAACCAGGGAGAGTTAGGGTCACCATCACCATCGTATGAGTGTGTGTACCAGGCAATGTTAGGTTCACCATCACCACCGTGAGAGTGTGTGTACCAGGGAGCGTTATGTTCACCGTCACCACCGTGGGAGTGTGTACCAGGGAGCATTTGGTTCACCATCACCACTGTGGGAGTGTGTGCACCAGGGAGCGTTAGGTTCACCATCACCACCGTGGGAGTGTGTGTACCAGGGAGCGTTACGTTTACCAACACCAACGTGGGAGTGTGTGTACCAAGGAGCGTTAGGGTCACCATCACCATCGTGAGAGTGTGTGTACCAAGGAGCGTTAGCTTCACTGCAGTGGGAGTGTGTGTACCAGGGAGCGTTAGTTTCACCATCACCGCCGTGGGAGTGTGTGTACCAGGGAGCGTTAGGTTCACCGCCGTGGGAGTGTGTGTACCAGGGAGAGTTAGGTTTACCATCACCACACTGGGAGTGTGTGTACCAGGGAGCGTTTGGTTCACCATCACAACCATGGGCGTGTTTGTACCAGGGAGTGTGAAGTTCATCATCACCACCGTGGGAGTGTGTGTAGCAGGGAGTATTAGGTTCACCATCGTGGGTGTCTGTGTACCAGGGAGCTTTATGTTCACCATCACCACGGTGGGAGTGTATGTACCAGTACCAGGGAGCGTTAGGTTCACCATCACCACTATGGGAGTGTGTGTACCAGGGAGCGTTGGGATCATCATCACCATCGTGGGTGTCTGTGTACCAGGGAGCTTTATGTTCACCATCACCACCGTAGGAGTGTGTGTACCAGGGAGCGTTAGGTTTACCACCGTGGGAGTGTGTGTGTACCAGGGAGCATTAGGTTCACCACCGTGGGAGTGTGTGTACCAGGGAGCGTTAGTTTCACCATCGTGGGTGTCTGTGCAATTAGGAGCATATGTTCACCATCACCACCGTGGGAGTGTGTGTACCAGGGAGAGTTAGGTTCACCATCGTGGGTTTCTGTGTACCAGGGAGCGTTAGGTTCACCATTACCACCGAGGGAGTGTGTGCACGAGGGAGCGTTAGGTTCACCGTCACCACCATAGGAGTGTGTGTACCAGGGAGCGTTAGTTTCACCATTACTACCGTGGAAGTGTGTGTACCAGGGACCGTTAGGGTCATCTTCACCTCCGTGGTAGTGTGTGTATCAGGGAGCGTTAGGCTCACCATCACCACCGTGGGAGTGTGTGTACCAGGGAGAGTTAGGGTCACCATCACCATCGTGGGAGTGTGTGTACCAGGCAATGTTATGTTCACCATCACCACCGTGAGAGTGTGTGTACCAGCTAGCGTTATGTTCACAATCACCACCGTGGGAGTGTGTACAAGGGAGCATTAGGTTCACCATCACCACTGTGGGAGTGTGTGCACCAGGGAGCGTTAGGTTCACCATCACCACCGTGGGAGTGTGTGTACCAGGGAGCGTTACGTTTGCCAACACCAACGTGGGAGTGTGTGTACCAGGGAGCGTTAGGTTCACCGTCACAAACTTGGCGGGCGTAAAAACAGGAGCGTTAGGGTTCATCACCACCGTAGAAGTGTGTGTACCAGGGAGCATTAGGTTCACCATCACCAACGTGGGAGTGTGTGTACCAGGGAGCATTAGGTTTACCATCACCACCTTGGGAGTGTGTGTACCAGATAGCGTTAGGTTCACCCTCACCACCGTGGGAGTGTGTGTACCAGGTAGCGATAGGTTCACCATCACCACCATGGGAGTGTATTTACCAGGGAGCGTTAGGATCACCATCACCACCATGGGAGTGTATGTGTACAAGGGTGTGTTAGGTTCACCGCCGTGTGAGTTTGTGTACCAGTGAGCGTTAGGTTCACCATCACCATCGTGGGAGTGTGTGTACCACGGAGCGTTAGTTTCCACCATCAGGTGTCTGTGCACTAGGGGAGCATAAGGTTCACCATCACCACTGTGGGGAGTGTGTGTACCAGGGAGCGTTAGGTTCACCATCACCACCGTGCGAGTGAGTGTACCATGGAGCGTTAGGTTCACCATCACCACCTTGGGTTTGTGTGTTCCAGTGAGGGTTAGGTTCACCATCACCACCGTGGGAGTGTGTGTACCAGGGAGCGTTAGGTTCACCACCGTGGGAGTGTGTGTGTACCAGGGAGCATTAGGTTCACCACCGTGGGAGTGTGTGTACCAGGGAGCATTATGTTCACCATCAACACCATGGGAGTGTGTGTAAGAGGGAGCATTAGGTTCACCATCACCACTGTGAGAGTGTGTGCACCAGGGAGCGTTAGGTTCACCATCACCACCGTGGGAGTGTGTGTACCAGGGAGTGTTAGGTTCACCATCACAACCATGGGAGTGTGTGTACAAGGGAGCGTTAGGTTCACCATTACCACCGTGGGAGTGTGTGTATCAGGGAGCGTTAGGTTCACCATCACCACCGAATGAGTGTGTGTACCAGGGAGCGTTAAGTTCACCGTCACAACCATGGGCGTGTGTGTACCATGGAGCATAAGGTTCACCATCACCACCGTGGGAGTGTGAGTACCAGGAAGCGTTAGGTTCACCATCACCACCGTGGGAGTGTGTGTACCATGGAGCGTTAGGTTCATCATCACCACCTTGGTAGTGTGTATACCAGGGAGGTTAGGTTCACCATCACCACCCTAGGAGTGTGTGTACCAGGGAGCGTTAGGTTCACCACCGTGGGAGTGTGTGTACCAGGGAGCGTTAGTTTCACCATCGTGGGTGTCTGTGTACCAGGGAGCTTTAGGTTCACCATCACCACCGTGGGAGTGTGTGTACCAGGGAGCGTTAGGTTCACCATCACCACCTTGGTAGTGTGTGTACTGTAGGTTATGTATATAAGCTACTGTGCCAAGTAGCAACCCTGTACATAAGCTACTGTGCCGAGTAGCATTCATATATATTATCACGTGGCAACACTGCACGTGTTATGTGGCAACATTGCCCCGAGGCTGCCATATGGCAAGGCGCCTCAGTCTGACTGCGTGAGCTGTGCATGGCACACAGCGTCACCGCTTGTATTTCTCTCATCCACAATAAACGAACTCAGTGTTACTCAGTGTTTCCCTAGCCATCACTGCATTCTTCAGGGCACACTAGTAACCTTCATGGCGCAGTGTCTAGGATCTGTGGACTTACTAAGTGTGTGAACAATGCCGACAGTTACGTCTGCCGGTGATGCGTGTCGACTCAGTATGTTGTGTTGTGTTGCGCTGTGTTTCGCCGCGATGTGCAGTGTTGCTCCGTCACAGTGCGTTTTAGTGACGGTGGCAGTGTTAGTGTCAGTGTATTAGTGTGTGTCTAGAGCTGAGTTGTGCATTGGCCTGTGTTTTTGCGGTACCCACGGAGCACGCAGGCGCACACCCTTCTCGAGCGACATCCGGTGGGACACTGGTCTTGCCTCTGCCTCTGCCCGAGTCCGCCGTCCACCACGCTCCGCTCTGAGAGACACACACACACACGCACGCACGCACTCACTCACTCACGGACAGAACAGTGGACCTGGACCATAAGCGTGATTTTGCTCTGTTTATGTCTTATATATGTGGTTCGAGCTGTTGAGGCGCCACTTTATATATTAAACAGTGCAGTCCACGCACACACAAAGATGGGAGGTAAGAAGGGACAACGTCAAGACGGGAGACACGACTCCCCACCACCTTCTCCTCCACCCGGCGCAGACTCTCATCCTCCACCTCCAGTGACGGACATTGCCACAATTCTGAGGTGGATGGACGACCGGGACGAGCGACGTAGAGAAATGGATTTTCAGAGGGAGGAGACACGAAGAGTGGAGGAAAAGTTGCGTTTTGAGGCACTATTGGCGACCCTGGCGCTAACCCACCCTCCCTCACTCGCAGGTAGCGCGCTTCAAGGCACCAGTACACTCCCTCCTCCACCACACCAGCGTCCTGCAGCTCCCAAGGCATCTGTTCAACCCCCACCCGCCCTCTCACCAGACGTCACGTTTCAGCTTTTTCGTGAGTGGAGGCGGCGTTGGACAAATTACTCCACGATGGTGGACCTTGACAGCATGCCTCCAAACAAACAGCTCATCCAACTGCGGATGTGTTTGTCGCTGGAGACCCAGAGAATTTTGGAGCACACGTTGCAAGTGCCTCCCGATTCTACCTCTTCAGTGACGGATGTGCTCGACCTTTTACAGGAGCATGTTAAGGGTCGGAACAACGAGGCTTTGCGTCGCCGTGCCTTTACCAGCTGCAAGCAGGCGGAGAACGAATCCTTTGACGACTTTTTTGTACGTTTGAAGAGTTTGTCAGAGGAGATCGACGTCTGCAAGGCGCACAGCCGGGAATGTGAGGAAGCCTGGATCAAGCACGGGATCTTGACAGGTGTCAGGCACGAAGAGTTGATGCAGCGACTCATCCCCCTGGACGCTTCCTCCACACTCCAGGTGGTAGTGACTGAATGTCGGTCATACGAGGCCACCAAGTCCGCCACCTCTGCCTTACGGGCCCCTCCTGCTGTGAGAGCTATTTCACAATACAAGAAGGATAAGAAGGCGGCCAACAACGCGAAGGCTGCCACACGTTCTTCCACGCCTCTGCCTAGTGCTTCCTGTGGCAGCTGTGGAAAGCAGCACAGCCCCAAGACTTGCCCGGCCGCCGACGCACTGTGTCGTGGATGTGACCGTAAGGGCCACTGGTCTAACACAGACAGGTGCCCTGCACGAGGCCACAAGTGTCAGGCCTGCGGTCGCTATGGACACTACGACAAGTGCTGCCGCCAACCCAAGCCCAAAAGCCCGAGACGAGGAGGAAAGCAGCGCACTTCCCTCGGGGTGGTTCGCACACAGCCCCCTCCAGATGGCCCACGCAGCCCCAAGCAGCAGCGGAGTCACATCAGGAGGGTGGAATCGACCACACGCCCCAGGGCTACCCCTTCCCCTACTATCCGCGTCGCCGTCACACACGGTGATGTGTCGGGTCACATCGAAGTGATACCG
>NW_024735354.1:0-5981 GCF_018991925.1 Homarus americanus | reverse complement strand
CCTCGCCCTTCCATCTGCAAATCGACGCTAGTGGTGTCGGAGTGGGGGCTGTGCTCCTACAACCCGACCCAACCACTGATGTCCTTCACCCTGTGGCATACTACTCCGCCAAGTTGAAAAACATCAGACCAACTACTCGACCATAGAGAAGGAGGCCCTGGCTCTGGTGTTGGCAATAAAGAAGTTTGAATGTTACCTCCAATCTCGCCCACAAACCACCCTAGTCTTCACCGACCATAACCTGCTCATGTTCATCCAAACCAACAAGACCTCCAACCAGTGAATCCTCCGCTGGGCTCTCCTCACCCAGCCCTATAATCTACAAGTCCGGCACATAAAGGGGGTGGACAACCTGATTGCGGACTCCTTATCCTGAGCTCCAGTGGAAATGCAGCAGCTACTCTCCAGACGCACCAGGTGATCACCTCCTTTGACCCCGCGCTACAGAGGTCTTTGGAGGGGGGATGTATTACGAACCACGCCATCTATTATGTCATGATCTAACTACCCAGCACTACGACAACGCCATCTAGGGACGAGACACGAGTATGACTCTGTCTTAGTTACCAATTCATGCTCTTCTCCCTATCCTGGTTGTTGCGCCACCTCCACCTGGAGGAGAGAGCACTTGGCTCTGGGAAGTGACCATAGACCATCTATCCTCTAAACTCCATGTACGTGCAGTGACTACCTACTGCCTCGGCTACAATACTCAGCCTTACTCGTCAGCCATATCTCAGCTCCTCACTTAAGTACTAGTATCTCTTGTATTAATTTCACGTCCACTTGCTTCGAGATTGCTCTTATGTTTATTAATATGTATATACTGTTAATGTTTAGGTTAAGTTTGGTTAAGGGTACTTTATAAGCTGAATATTTTGTTAAGGGATTTATGGTACTCTATTATATACAACGAAAACTCGCATCCTTTGTCTACCCTTTTATAGTCCGATTGTCTTTGTTTTTTTTATTGTTGTTACCTGTTGGGATCTGGGTAGACGTATAACTATATTCTAAATCCCCAACTCGTAACAATAGCCATCTGTTACTGCCGTGTCTTTCCATATACCTGTTTATTTCATTGTAATAGGTCTGGATTAATTTAACTTCTTCTGTAGTCTGTTGTTGGGGTAATGTCTTCTAAAGTGTGAAGTAGGAGTGTGTTTGGTTATAGATGTTTTATTGCTGAGTGCAGTCTGTCCATTTCTGAGTCTATATCTTCTGTTGTTTTCCCTTGTAGGTTAATCGAGTGGTGATTACTTAAGTCGTCTTTGAAGCTGTCCCAGTCTGTTTTACTCATTTTCAGTCTCTTTTTTATTGGTATCTGTATGGGGCTTGTTGACAGTGTTAGTATAATTGGCAGATGGTCACTGCCTGTATTATATGGTAATTGAAAAAGGCTTTGTTGTTGGTAAAAATTTTGTCTGGTGTCGATTGTGTATTGTGATTTCTCCAGGTTGGAAAGTTAGGACCCAGATGATTGATTTTCCTTAAATTTATTAATTGATTAAGGGCGTTTCCCACGACGTTATTATTTGTATTGTCAAAAATCCTATGTCTGGCGTTAAAGTCTCCTAAGATGTACATCGGATGACTATTGTTAGCCAATTTTAATAGGTCTTCTATAGGTAAGTAGTAGCAATAATTACGTCTCCTTGAGTTGTATTTATTTTTATTGCTAGAAATTCATCCTGAAGTCATCAATTAGTTTAAATTTTAAGTTTCTTTTAACCGCTATCGCTACTCCGTCATTTTTCTCGCCCGATTTATTTCTTTGGTTTACATAATAGTTAAAGAGTTTTATGTTGTTGTTTTCTGTCTCACCGTGACTGTTTATTAGTATAATGTCAGGGTCAATTTCTTGATATATATTACTTAGGTTAATTCTCTCGGTCTTCCAGTTTCTTACGTTGTGTTGTATTATTCTTAAAGTTCTTACTGTTTGTCTATTGTCCATTATTTCTTATACTTGGATTGTGGCAGTCAGTTGGAGTGGAGACCTATCATCCTGTTTCCCGCTTCTGACTCTTCTATACTCTGACGGGTCTACTATTTTAAAGTCTTTGGCCGTAATCTTTAGTTTGTCCGTAGTAATTAGTGACCAGACATAATCTTCACTTAGGGATTTTTCTTGATATGTCCACTTGTATATCCCTCCTTCACAGTTTTTTACTATTGTCCTCCTGTTGGTCTCGATGTTGGGATTCCATGTTTTGTTGTAGTGATAACTTTTAATCCAATTTCTTCAGCAGAGATCTCAGGTTGTATATTGTGACTGCTTCATCTTATCTTCTCTCTCTCCTACCTTGTCTGTCCTTTTGTTATTTTCTTTATCTTCTTTTGTCACTTCTAGTCATTTGTCTGGGATCTCTCATCAGTCGCTTGTGTTCCTTGTGCATCAGCTAAGTTGCTCAAACCTTTGTCTGCCTTTGATGTAGTCTTTTCTCTCAGTTCGCTTGCATATGTTGTCTGGAAATAGTTTTTTCGGATTGTGGATTCTTCTGAAATATCATCTTAGGTTATATATATATATATATATATTCAATTTAAACATTTTCCTTTAATTCTCATTGGTATGATCCTTGGGCAGTAATGATATTGTGCAATGCATGGATCATACTAATCATTACCTTATCATGTGTATTGGCTCACTTAGGTTTAATACTGTGGATTCTGGTCTATGAGCCTCTTGGACTGCTTCCTTTGCTATTTCGACGTATGTCGTATCCTTCTTGTCTTGTTCCTTTTTCCTTGTTTCTTGTTCCTTGTACTTTATCATGTGTTTTTTATTGGGCATGCCATTGCTAACGTCCTATGTCCTATGTATACATTCCCGTTTCTCTTACAGTTGAGACAGCCAACATGTGTATTCTTACATTCAGTGTAGGTATGGTCGTCGCCTGCACAATCTGAGCAGTACTTTTTTTTCTTTTTCCGGACAGTCTCTCGTTGTGTGTTCTTCATATTTGTAGCAGGAGAAGCAAGTTTGCAGACTGATGAATGTCTCCTTCTTTATTTGATGTGGTGTGACTGACATGTTGAATATTAGAAAGGCCTGTTGTAAAACTTTCTCAGCCATTGACACTTCTTCAAACATGAGTATAGTCCTTTATCTTAATGACTTCTTCAATCTTCATCCACCTATTTTGGCGTTCCAGTTCTTCTTTCAGGTCTTCCTCCCGATCTCTTGATCGACTTGACGAACAAAAACTGATCTTTTTGCTTTTTGTTCTGGTGGCATGACAACAATAAGGCCTTCATTGTAAAATATATCTCTTGCTTCTTTTGAAAGGATTTTATTTGAATCAAAGTCATCTTTACAGATTACTTTAAAACCTTCATTGGTGCTGAATATTCTAGTTAGTGGGACTTGCAGTTTGTTGTAAGTGATTTCTGCCACTTTTCCCCTTCCAATAGAGTGTCCCTTATCTCTATGTTTTATTCTAATGCTAGTTGTCATCTTCTTGATTACATCTAATCCTACCTATAGCACAGGGCTCCTGCCTGGGAGCAGTGACCCCGCCCCCCCCTCTTGGACGGGCGTCGGGCTCGTAGGGTTCTGCACCCAGGTTACCTGTGACTATAGTTATATCTAAGAAAGTTGCCACCTACCGGTGACCCCCGGACAAGGGGTGCCCTGCACTATCACAGGTTCCCTTGCCGGATCGACCGTATCGCTTAGTCCCGCCTCCTGTTCAAAGAACGGAGTGCATGAGGGGGACGAAAAAAGGAAAGAAGAGGACTTAGAGAGTAGAAACAGCCTACCTACCACGCCACGTTCGGTTAGCCAATCAGAGCACCGCAGTAAACGTGCATGTATCACGCCACCGTGGGGCACCACTGATTGGCCAATCCAGGATGTAGACGCACGGGTAGTAGTCAAAATTTGGGGAGCCCAAATATTTGTTTTTTCCAAAAGTTGGAATTTCCCGTACAATCTGTGATGGTAATTACACCGTCACTATGTTGAGTAAGTACAATCACCTAGGATTGAGTGTCTTATCACAACAAAGTTGCAGACAAACATGCAGCAAAAGAATCAGGTCTTCGCAGCCTGTCTATTTTTACTTAGGCTAGCATACCTAAGTTAAAGCAAACTCCCTTGCCAATACAAGAAGGAAGAGGATTTCTTATAGTCTAATAAACAATTCATCATGACCAAATACATATCTAACATTAGGGGGGTCGGGCGCAGCCCCGGTTAGCAACTAACCATTTGATTGCATTATCTCTGAGAATAGTTAGCAATTATCCATTTGATTGCATTATCCCAGGTTAAGGGGGTTGTGTGGTCTCCCATCACCAGATTTTTGGTTAGTACGTCTACCAAGTGGTTGGTTAGAATAGTAGGTCAGGCTGGCTGCTTGGATTATTTCTTTTGTCTCTTATTGACTTCGTGGCTAACCTCTATAAAATTGAGGACACCAATAGACTTTGTACTAAGGTTAGGTTAAACAGACACTTTTGCTGTAATGGAGGATTTCGCCATCGGGGAGCGTGACGAAACCTCCGGCGAAAGTAGTGGTTAGGTTAGGCAGCCCGGTAGTGGTTGGTTAGTTGCCTGTATTATTATTATTATATAAAATTTAAGGTCCCCCGTTAGACTTTACCACGGTCAGGCTAAATAGTTTAGGCTGCTTGGATTATTTCCTTGTCTCTTATTGACTTCGGGTGGCTAACCTCTATAAAATTGAGGACACCAATAGACTTTGTACTAAGGTTAGGTTAAACAGACACTTTTGCTGTAATGGAGGATTTCGCCATCGGGGAGCGTGACGAAACCTCCGGCGAAAGTAGTGGTTAGGTTAGGCGGCCCGGTAGTGGTTAGGTAGTTGCCTGTATTATTATTATTATATAATATTTATGGTCCCCCGTTAGACTTTACTACTTGGTCAGGCTAAACAGTTTAGCTGCTTGCTTTTTGTCTCTTATTGACTTCGGGTGTATAACTCTATAAAATTGAGATACCAATAGATCTTGTACTAAGGTTAGGTTAAACAGACACTTTTTGTTGTAATGAGGATTTCGCCATCGGGGAGCGTGACGAAACCTCCGGCGAAAGTAGTGGTTAGTTTAGGCGGCCCGGTAGTGGTTGGTTAGTTGCCTGTATTATTATTATTCTATAAAATTTAAGGTCCCCCGTTAGAATTTACCACGGTCAGGCTAGATAGTGGTGGCTGCTTGGATTATTTCTTTGTCTCTTATTGACTTCGGGTGGCTAACCTCTATAAAATTGAGGACACCAATAGACTTTGTACTAAGGTTAGGTTAAACAGACACTTTTGCTGTAATGGAGGATTTCGCCATCGGTGAGCGTGACGAAACCTCCGGCGAAAGTAGTATGTTAGTTAGGCGGCCCGGTAGTGGCTGGTTAGTTGCCTGTATTATTATTCTATAAATTTAAGGTTCCCCACAGAATTTCACTACTTGGTCATATTAGAGTAGTAGGCTGCTTGGATTATTTTTTTGTCTCTTATTGACTTCGGGTGGCTAACCTCTATAAAATTGAGGACACCAATAGACTTTGTACTAAGGTTAGGTTAAACAGACACTTTTGCTGTAATGGAGGATTTCGCCATCGGGGAGCGTGACGAAACCTCCGGCGAAAGTAGTGGTGGTGGCTGCCTGTATATCTCTATAAAATTTAGGCCGCCAATAGACTTTACACCAAGGTTGGCTGCTTGGATTATTTCTTTCTGTCTGTCTCTTATTGACTTAGCCTCTATAAAATTGTGGACACCAATAGACTCTGTACTAAGGTTAGGTTAAACAGACACTGTAACGGAGGATTTTGCCATCGGGGGGCGTGACGAAACCTCCAGCGGTGTGGACTGCACCACGGTTAGGTTAGGTAGTAGTGGCTGTCTGGATTATTTCTTTGTCTTACTCAGGCTGGCAAGCCTCGCTAAAACTTTAGGACACCAATACACTCTTCTACTACCAAGGAGAGGTTGTTGGATTATTTGTTTGTCTATAAAACT
>NW_024735353.1:0-4301 GCF_018991925.1 Homarus americanus | reverse complement strand
ACCACCACACCTGCAGCACCACCACACCTCCAGCACCACCACACCTACAGCACCACCACACCTGCAGCACCACCACACCTGCAGCACCACCACACCTGCAGTAAGCCAGATTATACATAGACTTGCGAACACCGTTGCTTTGATCAGGTCTGGGTGCTTAAAGATAGAATCCAATTTGATTTACTGAACTCATTCACCGCCGAAATCATAGAATTGCACACCAAATTAAAACTCTCTTGACTACCAAAATCGTAAAAATGCCACAGACTTAAAAATAATTTCTTCATAGTGAGGCAGACTGTAACATATATCATCTACGTGTGTGTTTGTCTGTCTGTAGACTTTTGAGGAGGGAGAGGAGAGGCTAGGGACAGACTGAATTATAGAGGGAAATGTATGAATGTTTGGGGGATTTTTTTTTTCCCCACCAGACAAAATCCTGGATATCTCACGGGTGTTGACAGTTTGTGGAGGTGACTATATCTGCCCCTCCACCCCCCTCCCCCCACCTCCTCCCCTCCTTCCTATGTTCACTGAAATGTTCAAATGTTTAGTTCTGGAGACAGTTGACTAGTTGTTTATAACGAGTGAATAATCATACCTCAACAATGTGTCAATTTTGAGTTTATGATATTTACAAGAGTGAAGGTCTTTGATAGCTGATGAATGGACGTTAATCAATTAGTATCATTAATAATTAAATTAGTGGATTGTTGGGATTGATGATTTTTCAGTGTCATATATGAGAAATGGATAACATTTTCAGGGATGGAAGTCACTGGTAGCCGAAATGTGGTCCAGGGAACAACTAACTTAATCCTTCAAATATTTTCATGCTGGGAGCTTTTTGTGGGGCAAGAGTTGATGACTTAATAAATCCTTTTATCTAACAATGGCTTTTGTTTTTACAGGTTGAGACATCAGAACAAGGTAAGTACACTTTATGTTTGTCTCACACATGGAAGATATCATTATATTTTACACATATAAAATACCTATATCACTATTATAGGGGACAGTTAGACAGATGTAAGATAATATAATATTAGAGAAGATATTGTAATATGCTCATCCAAAGTTAAAAATAGTCCCAGGAATTGATTGATAATCCCTAATAAAATATTTACAGAGCATAAAAAAAATGATTCCTGAGTCTTGCTTTTACCGGAAGCATATTTCTTATTGCCGGTCTCACTAACTCTGCTGACCCTTTAGCACTGGAAACCTAGCGGTGATAATACCAGGTACTGAGATAAATCAATGCTTGTAGCAATGTTAGGTTAGGTTAGAGTACAATGACTAGGTTTAGTTAAAAGTATAATTAACGCCTAAAATGTTGTTTATGGAGGTAGTGTAGTTATTGATTTTCAGGTGGAGGTAAGGTTCACATATTTACAGTACATGGTTAAAAAGAATTCAGGTGTAGATGCAGTACAAATGTATTTATTTTTGTTAATATTAGATGACGTTAATGTTCATGTAATTTTCCGTGCAACACAGTATTTCTATACGACAAATGCAAACTATATTTTCAGGGACAGATAATGTATATTTACTTTTGTTTAATGCGCCATACAGCTAACAGTATATTTATTTTACATCCTTAGGTTCGGTTTCCTTCTGAAGAAATTAACTAGTTTGTTGAGTTGTTCTTAATTTTATGCTAGAAAACTAATATTAAAGGAATAAACTGTTTTGTGTGTGGGGGGGGGACTGTTTTGTGTGTGTTTTTGTGTGGGGGACTGTTTTGTGTGGGGACTGTTTTGTGTGTGGGGGACTGTTTTGTACACCGACAGGATTAATTAAGGACTCCCGAAAATTTACTTAGAATAGAAAATAATGTAATACAACTTCTTAACATAAACAAGGACCTCTGAACACTGTTGCTTAGATTAAAAATAGAATCCAACTTGTTTCTCTGGTCGTAACGTCTTGGTGGATGGTGTTAGTACTTATTGAAAAGTACCTGTTGTGTCTACGTGAGAGGTGAGGTAACGTTACTTAGCTTTACCTCTGTTGTGTTGTGGGGGACTGTGGGGGTGGGGGGGTGATGGTGCAGTGAGGAGAGTGTTGGGGGGGGTTATACTGGAGAGGGAGAAGAGGAAGATAGAGATGATAAGGATAAATGGGGAGAAGAAGAGGAAATCAAAGAATAAGATGGAGAGATGTGGTTGAGAGAGAGAGATGGGAGAGACAGAAGTAAATAAAGAAGAAAAAACACACAACCGATAACTACAGAGAAGGAAGACACACCCCCCCCCCTCCACACACACCGGGCAACCTCACCCCACAACAAAACCCGGGATTAACAAGACCCAGATGAGAGAGACATATACGACACTGGCTCTCTCTCTAAACAACTGAGGGAGACATTGAGAGCTAAGGGGAGGGGGGGGGGGTGTTAGGGGGAGAGAAGGAGGGAGGGATGGCCGTAAGGGGAGACTGGTAGCTGAGTGGAGGTTACGACAGACCCCCAGCGTGAATAAGAGGGGGGGGGGACCTATTTATGTGGTGAAATGTAAAACAAATGAACAACTTTACTTAATTTAATTGTTCCATCTTACGGACTTACCTGGTGCTTATTAGACCCATATCAGTCACTCATAGTGGTACTTATGATGTTATTCACCACACACACACACTTAAGTACAAACACTCAAGCTGCCCACATCACATCACCACGTACAGTACATAACCCACCATTACCCACGTACTCATCTTTTACACGCCCACGTACTCAAGCTGTCCCACGTACCACTGAGGTTGCTGTCCTTAGAGGGAGGTATCCGGACGATGTTGTACTTAGGACCACTGAGGAAGGAACACCCTAGGTTGTACGTGGTGCCGGTGGAATCCGTCATAGGATGTGAGGAAGCGAAGTTCACACTCATCAGCTTGTTCAGATCCACCTGAAGACGAAAACAATAATAAATATTTTTTTAACAGGAATGAGGTGTTTTTTTTATGATAATCTCTCTCTCTCTCTCTCTCTCTCTCTCTCTCTCTCAATAATTAATCTACCTATGCTAAATCTTAACTACTAACTCAACAGTGTGGTGGAAAAGTTTAAGAAATACAGAGTGAACCAAAACTCCCTGTGTACCTGCGTTAATTGACACTAGATTTTTTTTATACCTATTTGCCGTAAGTTGAGCCAGGTAGAAAGCTGTATTGTTAATTAAGTATCGTAGGTACATGGGGATTTTTCATTCGATCACCCTGTATTTTTTGGGGGATTTGACGTCACGGGGGGTGGGGGGTCAGGACAGGGTGTGACCTACTGTGAGGTAAGATGATCTGCACTTGTTGCTTACCTTGGGGTGGTAGTGTGACCTACCTTACCTACCAACCAGCCTTGTCCACCCGACCTACCTACCTACCTACCTTACCTGCCTTAACCTTACCTGCCTGACCTACCATATCGTTGGGGGTGTGGACTTACCTTCTCCTTGGTGTCGAGAGTGTTTGGGTCGACCCTCCTAAGGTAACAGGTCTCAGAGGACACGAACACCTGATCCTGCACACACACGAAGCTGTTGGAGGCGTTGTCGGTCATCTCCTGTGTACAGAGTTACTACCACTTCCCCATCATCCATGAATCTACGCCCAGCCTCCTTGAAATCCTTTCCAGCGTTCCAGCACTTACTACTAAAGTTAAGCGTTTTGTCCCACTTCGTCCACCACCCTATTTGTGAACCAGTTCCTTCCTATCTCCTAAACTAAACTTAAACTTATCCAACTTGAATCCGTTGTTTGAGTCCTATCCTGCTCCGGATATTGGCAAGAACTTTATTCATATCACCTTTATTGATTCCTTTTCTACCCACTTGAATACTTTATCATATCTCCCGCACTCTTCGTCTTTCTGGGAAAATGCAGTTTAGTTTCTTAACCCATCCTGATATGGAAGTTGCTTCTAAGTCCCGGAATCATTTTCGTCATTCTTCGCTGCACCGACTTCTAGTGAATTTATATCCATTCTTATAATATAAGCACCAGAACTGGAACCGCATAATCGAGGTGCGGCTCGATCAGCAAGATATAGTTGCAATAAGATCTCTGCACTTCTTATTATTTACACTTCTAGATATAAACCCAATACTCTGCTCTGGCCTTATTTCGAACATTAACGCACTGCTTTTAGGCCGAGGTCCGCCATAAGTACCCCGAGGTCTCTCTTTTCACAAGTCGACTTTCTAGGTTGATGTTGTTGCTGTATACATTGACAGTATTTGTTCTTCCAACATTAAGCATGCTGCACTTGCTGGTGTTAATTTTCATTTGCCATTTTTTCAGACCAC
>NW_024735352.1:0-10721 GCF_018991925.1 Homarus americanus | reverse complement strand
CATTGTCTCACTGTTCATTCCCTCCACAATTCTTCCTCGTACTTCTTCTTCTTCTTCTTCTTCTTCTTCTTCTTCTTCTTCCATGAATACTTTATTAACGGTGTATGTAAGTTTCACCATGTTTTGCACGACAGCGGTAGAGCAAAGTATATTTTGTTAGCAATAAACCAAAAGCATATTTTATGGCCTAATCATCACTACATAGAACACCACCCATAAAGCATGATACTAGTAGACCACAAAAACTGCTATAAACACACAAAGCATATTTTATTGCCTAATCATCACTACATAGAACACCACTCATAAAGCATGATACTATTAGACCACAAACTGCTATAAACCCCAATAATAAACTATACTAGTGACTATAATTGTGTTACCCAATATTATACGAAATAATACTATAAAACATAATAATAAACACACTAATAGTGTATATTAGTGACTATAATTGTGTTACCCAATATTATACGAAATAATACTATAAAACATAATAATAAACACAATAATAGTGTATATTAGTTGAATGCACAATCTGATGAGAAGTCAAAAAAAAAAAAAACAACATAACAATAACCTAGAAAGAGTGTAGAGTATTTTTGTGCAAACTATTATACTAGTAGATGGTCTAAGATAACTGTATGTGAAGGAAAAGGTGTGCTCTCCACTCAAACTTTCTTTTTATGAAATCTCCTACTCCCCAGCTGAGCGGTACGCCCAATGGGAAACAAAACGTGGCACATAACACGCCGCCCGCCAGCTCTGGCTCGGTGAATAGGAATCAGTAATCGGGCGGAGGATAAACAACACCGCCGCCAATGTGCTCCTCCCATCTCTGAGGAAATCTGGCGGGCAACTTAGTATTATATTAGCATGTAATAATAATAACAATAATAATAATAATAATAATAATACTACTACTACTACTACTACTAATAATAATAATAATAATAATATTAATAATAATAATATTAATAATAATAACATGCAATTTCATTTTATAACACATACTAACAAAATAGTGTATAGCCTACTATACTTAACTATAATAGGTTAGGTTGCGTAGGAGGATCTAAAAAGTACAGTAGTATATACACACACACACACACACACACACACACACACACATACATATAGACAACAAACTAAATTAGAAACCACACGTCAGTGAAGTTATCAAATCCTCCAGTTTCTGTCTCCACCTCCTACGCCGACTCAAGTCCCTCGGTGTTCCTGCACACGAGCTCCTCAGTGTTTACACAACATTCATACTTCCCAAGCTCACCTATGCCTCCTCCATCTGGTCTTCCTCCCTAAATGCCACACAACGTAAACACCTAGAAAAAGTGCAAAAGAGGCCATGCAAGATTATTCTCTACCCTTCCTACTCCACATATCAAGAAGCGCTCAACACACTGACCGACCCTTTAGACTCTCACTGACCATCACCACGACCTCATCTGCCAATTTGGTAAGAAGCTTCTACACCGGCTCCTACTACCATCTGAGATCCCTAGTCCGAGAATTGCTCTTCGACACCACAACCGCATCCAGCCCATACGTGCACGAACTGATCGCTATAAGAACAGCCCAGTCCCAACCATTGTAAAACTTATCGATAACTTGTAATAAATCAGTGTACTCACTCCCAGTAAACACTACTCCTTGCACTGTCACTATGTTGAAATGAACTGTAGTTTGAGCTTTTCCCCAGCCAGTTATTATATGTCTTATTTGTGTCACGCATGTTACTTGTATATTATTTGTAATTCGTAACCCATTCCCCAAATATGTAACTGTATATTTTCAGCCTTCTGGCTGCCAAGCTCTTTCAATAAACCGTAAATTATTATTATTATTATTATTTATATGTTGGCCCATACCAACTCACTCCCCTGAACCCTCCTCCCCACCGGACTATCAACAAGTTCTGGCCATAAGGTACTATCTCATTTGGCAAAGGAATGGAACCAGTGATGAATAGTGGTGAACAGTGCTTAACTCAGTGAAAAACAACTCGGCAGTTGAGTCTTACCCAAGCTAGCTAACCACCTTCACACAGTGAGGTCCCAGGTACCCGGTTATACTTCCCCTGAGACTCCACGATAGAGAGGCCTGGGACCACACCTCACCCACTTGAATGAGTGAGTCATGTGGACCACGTGGTGTCCCCAAGATGCTACGACACCACGTGGTGAATGTTTTGCTACAGCATCATCATGTGAAGTTCCTCATAACACCATCTGTGAGGTAACTGCTACATCCTCAGGCCCCTCATAACGCCATCTGTGAGGTAGTTACTACACTACGTGTCTGGTGTTCAACACCTCACCTTACATGATCTATGCGTGCAAACATTAATCTGTATGTTCACTGTGTGCTCCTTCACCTTTCTCTAATGAGGGCTTTTGTTAAACCACCAATGTATGTACTAAGTCAATTGTGTCCAATGTATACTTTCGAAAAGCCCTTGTTTAAGTAGTAGAGAGAGGTCGTCATATTGTCTAAAGCTACATTATTGCTTTCTTATATATATAATGTAGGTTGAGCGAATGATTTCAACTCTCAACGGTGCTGTTTGTATATTAGAAATACCGAAGCCATACAGTACAACACCAGCGAATATGAAGTATCACTGTAACCGGCAACTGTTACTCACTCATACCTACATACATATATAGAGTCTTTACAGAATGATAGCAGACACGGGGAAGACGAACAACAAGAGGAGAAGAGTTAGAAGAAAATCAACTTCAAGCTAAGAAGAAGAATACCAAGACATTTCCTCCAAACAAGAAAACAACACACACAATCAAGCCGACCAAACACTGAGAAACCATGGCGGAACCCAACATGCACCGGACGCTTGACCTGACTCTATCCTGCCGCATCCAGGCGAGTTGCTGCTTAAAGTCCCTCACGCAAGCGCTGTTTAGCCACTGCACCTATTCTCTCCTCCTAAAATTCACTTCAATCCCCCCTGCCACTAGCATGTTATGTATGTATGTATGTATGTATGTATGAATGAATGCTAACTGCAACTTTGCGTATTAAAACTCATTACTCTTACCGAAGTAATATAGTGCGTGGTTATGTTATGTCATGTTAGGATAGATTATAAACTACATTGGGTTACATTTCGTGAGGTTCGGTGACGCTACAGGAAGTTAGGTGAGGTACCTGGAGGTTAGGTGGATGTTGACTGACTGACTGACAATTATTAGGAAGTGGTTCCAACACGTTCACACACAACCTATACTCATACCACAAGTCCAGAATTAGAGAGGATCATGTTATTGGATATATTTTCAACGATTTACTCAGTGTCTAACCAACTCTTTAGCGATTTAAATGTGGACCTAAAATTAGGTCAGTATATTTGTTTGTCGTGGTGGTGGTGGTGGTGTGCGCCCGTCCATCAGGTTGATTAACCACCAAAACCATAAAGGGTGTGGCCCTGCTGTTTCAGGGCATACACCACATCCATGGCGGTGACGGTCTTCCTTTTTGCGTGCTCGGTGTAGGTGACGGCGTCACGGATGACGTTCTCCAGAAACACCTTGAGGACGCCGCGGGTCTCCTCGTAGATGAGGCCGGATATACGTTTAACACCTCCACGCCGAGCTAGACGACGAATGGCGGGCTTGGTGATACCCTGGATGTTGTCACGAAGCACCTTACGATGACGCTTGGCGCCACCCTTTCAAAGTCCCTTGCCTCCTTTGCCTCGTCCAGTCATGTTGTTGTGGTTGCTACTACAGGTGGTCCTGGTGTGGCTTCGCCTAGAACTAGAAAAATGCTAGTGACAGGGGGGAAGGAGGTTCAGAGGAAGAATAAAGATAGGATGGAAGTGAATTTTAGAAGGAGAGAACAGGTGCAGTGGCTAAACACCGCTTGCGTGAGGGGGTAGGCAAAATGCCCGTGAGGGTGCAACAACAACAATCAGGACGAGGCAGAGGGAGGGCGGGAGCAGGTCCGGGCAAGCAAAGGGCCAACGCGGGTGTTCTGATTGTCGTCCTAGCAGGCAGTGTTGGTAAAACGTAGGAAGAACCGCCCCGCCACTGCGGCGGCGCAAGCCGAGAAACGCAGGTGGACGGACGCACAGGCAGCACACGATCAAATCAAACAGAGAAGGTGAAAATATAGAAATTTTGCTAGTCGTAGGGTTGTTTGGAGAGAGATGAAGGTAAAGTCTTTGAGCTATGTCAAAGAGGAACGGAGCGAGTTGGAGGAAGGGTTTTTTAATCTTTGAGCTTGAAATGTCAAAGTATTCATAGTAAGGAAGGATGAGCGTATCGTAGGAGAGTTTTTAGTAATAGCAGCAGACAGATTTGAGCTTTTTTGTCAAATTATGAACGGAGACGAGAATGAGATATAGGTTGAGTGGTTTCAGTCTAGAGTTAGGCAATTTTATTAAGAATTGGATGTCACAGACGTTGGGTATGTTTGATTAGGTTCTGAGAGTTGTGGGTCTTTTAGATATGTCAGAGAGAAATGGAGAGAGTTGGAGGAAGAGTTTTGAATCTTTGAGTTTGAAATGTCAAAGTATTCGTAGTGAGGAAGGATGAGTGTATCGTAGGAGAGTTGTTTAGTAATGGCAGGAGGCAGATTTGAGCTATGTCAAATTGTGAACGGAGATGAGAGTGAGATATAGGTTGTTAGGTTTCAGTCTTGAGTTAGGTCGATTTTGGTAAGGTGGCTTTGTCTGGCGGGGGGGGGATGTTGTGTTTGGAGATTGGTTGAGGGAGGGGGGGAGTTTGTGTTTGGGGATTGATGGGGGTGGCGGTTGTATGTTAATTTAAGGTGAATTAAAATTGCTTAAGGGGGGTTGTTGTGTGAGTGTGTATGTGTTTGCATGTAAATGTAAGGGGAGAGAGGGAGGGTTAGGATAATGTTATAAGGTCAGGTATGGTTCGGTTGTCGGGAGGAGGGGGGAGGAGAGGCGGGCTTAGGAGGTTCCAATTTATTGTATTGCGTCATATGTTTTTATTTATTTATTTATTTATTTTATTTATTTATTTATTTATTTTTATTAGGAGGGTCAAAGGGGCTTGTTAGAAAGGTCGGGTATATTAAGTTTTTATTTTGGGAGGATTGTAGGTATCGATTTCTAAGAGGGGTTGTGAGTAAGGTTGGGTGGGTTAAGTTTTTCTTTTGGGAGGATTGTAGGTTTTGTTAGTGGTTGGCAGAGTTGGGTTAATTATTGCATTCTCTCTTTCTTGCAGGTATTGTGAGTTCTGGCCCCATTCTTGAGGGAGAGGGTTTGTGTACAGGTACATTGCACCCCTCCCCGACCTTATTGGCCGAGAGAGGCGTTCAATGTCGTCTGCAGTTGGTGCCGTTTTTATAAGGTACACCTCTCCGACTTGAGGGAGAGGGCTTGCGTACAGGCATTGTGGAACTCTCACCGACCTTATTGGCTAAGGGAAACGTACATGTCATCTGAGTTAGTATGGGATGGGTAAGTTAGGTATTTGTTTTGGGAGGAGTGATAGGGTGTGGTTAGTTAATGGTAGAATGGTAATTTTTTATTTTGTGTGGGATTGCTAGTAACGGCTGGGTATGTTAGGTTTTTATTTTGGGGGGGGATTGTTAGGGTCTTTTCTTTCTTTTTTAGGGAGGGAGTGTTAGTGCAGGTTTTTTTTTTTTTTTTTTTTTGAGTGGTCTTGAGTTTGAGTTGGTGGCGTGGGGGTTTGGGAGTGAGGGGGGGAGGAGAGACTGGTCTTAAGTTAGGTTAGGTTGATTAAGTAGGTTAGGTGGAATCGGTGGTGTGGGGCTGAGGAGAGGTTAGGTTGATTTGGTTAGGTTGGGTGGGAATCGTTGGGTGAGGGTTAAGGAGAGGTTAAGTTTAATTTGGGGGGAAATTGTTGGGTGTGGTTATAGGGAAGATATTAATACAAGGGAGGTGGGAGGGGAGTGTTTGGTCTGTTTAGAACTTAAAGATAGAAATTCTGGGGTGCAGGGATGAGATCTAAATTGTCAAGTGACTGTGAGCGTGGTGGTGGTATGAGTGTTGTGAGTGAGGGAAGGGCAGTTACGTGACTGTGTGTGGGGGAGTCGAGAGGTTGAGGGGAGTGTGCTAGGTTCGTGTCGGGGTTGGTTACTGTTTCCTTTGGGGTAGTGCCGTATAGGTTTACTTTGATTACTGATTTAGTTGGATGAGTGTATTGTATAATTCTTTTGCTGTCAGGTGTATAGGGAGAAAGGGGGGAGGTGTTCTTCCTCTTTGGTCTAGGGGTCTTGACAACTAGTTCTGTGGGGGGAAGGGCTGCCATTTTATTCTTGGGAGTCTGGGGTGTTAGGGGAGGATCGGGTTTGGTTTGGGTGTTCGTGGTCCGGGAGTTCAACGTAGTCAGGTGGGAGAAGTCGGGTGTAGGCAAGGTCGAGGTGGAGGGGCCGGTATGTTTTGGACTGATTACTTTGGGGGGTGAGGTAATGGTAGAATGGTGAGATAAGTCAGGTGTAGGCATGGCAGAAGTGGAGGGGAGGAGGGAGACAGTGGATTCTCTGGGGGGTGGGGGGGGGCATGTTGGTACGGTCGGAGATGGGGGCAGTGGGGAAGATGAGGTCGGGACCGGTTCTGAAGGAGTCAGGAATGTTTATGGTAGGGAGGCCGTTAGCCTTCAAACCCTCAATTACCAGATTTAGAAAAAGTGATCTGTTACCGTTGCTTAGGGTATGTGCCAGAAGTATGATGGTGGTGATTTTTGCGTCAGTGTCGGGGGACGGGAGGGGGGCGGTCAGGTTGTTGGTCCAGCAAGTGCGGGTGGGGAGAGTCGTGGGAGTAGGGAGTGAGTGGTGGGGAGGAGGAGGTGGTGCTGTGGGAGGTGCAGTGGGAGGTGAGGGTCGGCGGGGAGGGAGTGGTGTTGTGCTGTTATCGAGTCTGATTTGGCACTTGTTGCTAATGGCAGAGTGTGGGCCTTTACAATTGCAGCATTTGGTTACAGTGGCAGTGCAGTTTCTGTATGAGTGGCCTTGATTGGCACATTTTGAACAAGTCAGTGTGTTACTGCAACGGTTGGTGGTATGTCCAAATTGGTAGCAGTTGTAGCATTGGTGAACTGGGATGTAGTGTTGGAATTCAATGTTATGTGAGGGGATGATGTTATTGCCGAATTTTATTCCGTTGGATTTTAATTTGATGGCGTCAGTTTGTGTAGCTGTAGTGATTTTTAACATGGGGAGAGTTCCCATCCGGGCTGCATATGTCATTTGGGAGGTGTTGTGTGAGTTGAGTTCATTCAAAAGGTTTGGGTTGTCAAGAATAGGTGGGATTACTTTCCTGCATATGAGGGTGCATTTTGCACGGTGCTCAGGGGAACTGAGGACCGTTAAGCCATTGTCTTTCAGTTTGTTGTTCATTGCTGGGGAGTGGAATTCGGGGTTCCTAAGGGAGGTCCGATACTGTAGGAGAGGCTCAATGTGTTGATCGAATCAACAGAATTGTCAGTTGGAGAATTGAAGTCAGGTGCTTGGGTTTTCCAGGGTACGTGGGAAGGTGGGAGAGGTCCAATGACTAGCCAATCAACTGTGTCTGTTCCTTCTCCGACTTCCACTTCGCTCTGTGACTGACTGCTGCTACTGACTCCTGACTGCGACTGACGAAGAAAACTTTGAGGAGGTGATGCAACAACCAGGATATGGAGAAGGGAAACCCCGGAGTGCTAACTAAGACGAGTCATACTCGTGTTTCGTCCCTAGATGGCGTTGCTCGTGGTGCTGGGTCAGGACAATAGATGGCGTGGTTCGTAGTAGATTATCATAGAAAACGGGAAATTTGTATCATAAAAAATGGGAAATATCTATTTTCCGGGAAAGTTGGTTATCTACTGGTACGAACCCCGCCACAAATTGTCATGATCTACTTACACAGCACTACGAACCACGCCATCTATTGTCCTGACCCAGCACCACGAGCAACGCCATCTAGGGACGAAACACGAGTGTGACTCGTCTTAGTTAGCACTCCGGGGTTTCCCTTCTCCATATCCTGGTTGTTGCGTCACCTCCTCAAAGTTTCTCTTCGTCAGCCAGTGAGTAGCCAGTCGCAGTCGAGAGCAGTCGCAGTCAGGAGCAGTAGCAGTCAGTCACAGAGCGAAGTGGAAGTCGGAGAAGGAACAGACACAGCTGATTGGCTAGTCATTGGACCTATCCCACCTTCCCACGTACCTTGGAAAACCAAAGCACCTGACTTCAATTCTCCAACTGACAATTCTGTTGATTCGATCAACACATTGAGCCTCTCCTACAGTATCGGACCTCCCTTAGGAACCCCGAATGCTGCTGAGGGGCTTGGTGTGAAGAGAGAGTCGGCAGTGAGTTTTCAGACCTTTTTCTTCTACTCTAATCCTTCTCTTCCGTGCCGTGAAAGGACCTATTCCCCTGTCAGCTGACGTACAGGGGAGTATTCGTCTGGAAACGCCCTCTGTCCCCACACCTCGCTAGTGCGTGTTTGTGTGAAGGGTGGAGGGTCAGCACAGCCTGTCGATTCGCCTGGGGACCCCTGTGATAGTGCAGGGCCTCCCCTACGTGAGGGGCGCAGGAAATTAGGGACTGTTAGGGGAGATCTCCATAAATCTCCAATTCAAACAGTTAACATGCCTTCAATTAAAATTAAAGTGGACCGTACCATCCAACCGTGCACAGACCTCGCCTCACTTATTTTCCAGCTGACCTGTATATTTCAGATCCGTTCCTTCACCAATGACGACATTATCAAAATATTTGTACAAACTGATGAAGATGCCGACCTATTCCACTCCCCAGAAATGTACAACAGACTGAAAAACAATGGACTAACGGTCCTCAGCTCACCCGAATACCGCGCAAAATGCACCCTCATATGTAGAAAAGTCATCCCTCAGATCCTTGACAACCCTAACCTATTGACAGAACTCAACTCACAAAACACCCCCCAAATGACATATGCAGCCGGGATGGGAACTCTCCCCATGTTAAAAATCACTACGGCTACTCAAACTGACGCCATCAAATTAAAATCATACGGAATAAAAATCGGCAGCAATATCATCCCCTCAAGAGACATTGAATTCCAACACTTCATACAAGTACACCAATGTTTCAATTGCTACCAATTCGGGCACAACACCAACCGTTGCAGTAACACAATAACTTGCTCAAAGTGTGCCAATCAAGGCCACTCATACCGAAACTGCACTGCCATCAGCAACAAGTGCAAAATCAGACTCGACAATAGCATAACACCACTCCCTCCCCGCCGACCTTCACCTCATACAGCACCCCCCACAGCACCACCTCCACCTCCCCACCACTCACTCCCTACTGCCACGACCCTCCCCACCCGCACTTGCTGGACCAACAACGTGACCGCCCCCGACCCTCCTCCGACATGGATGCAAAAATCACCACCATCATATTTCTGGCACATACCCTAAGCAACGGAAACAGGTCTCTTTTTCTGAAACTGGCAATTGATGGTTTGAAGAACGGCCTCCCTACCATACACATTCCTGATTCCTTCAGAACCGGTCCCGACCTCATCTTCCCCACTGCCCCCATCCCCGACCGGACCAGCATGCCACCCCCTCCCCCAGAGAAACCACTGCAATCTCCCTCCGCCCCTCCACTTCTGCCATGCCCACACCTGACTTATCTCACCAACCTACTATTACCTCACCCCCCGGAGTAATCAGTCCAAAACCTCTCGACCCCTCCACCTTGACCTTGCCTACACCTGACTTTTCCCACACGACTACGATGAACTCCCGGACCACTAAAATCCGAACCAAACCCAATCTTCCCCGAACACCTCAGACTCCCAAGAATAAAATGGCTGCCCATCCCCCCACTGAACTGGTGGTCAAGACCACTAGACCTAAGAGGAAGAACACCTCCCCACTTTCTTCCTACACACCTGACTGCAAAAGAATTATAAAATACACACATCCAACTAAATTATAATTAAAGTAAATCTATTCGGCACTACCCCAAAGAAAACAGGAAACAACCCCGACACGAACCTAGCACACTCCACTCATCCTCCCGACTCCCCCACACACACAGTCACGTAACCGCCCATCCCTCACCTACATACACCTCACTCAGACCTCGCTCACAGTCACTCGACAAGTAAGACCTCATCCCTGCACCCCAGAATTTCAATCTCATATAAGTAACAAATTATACAACATGATCACCATTATGCAATACAACTGTAGAGCATATCACTCAAACAGACACACCATCTCTCTCCTCATACAAGAACACAACCCAGACATCCTCCTCCTCAACTCAACATGCACAAACACCAAAATCAAGCACTTCGGCTACACAAGCAGACAATCACCCCACGAACTATTCGAGGGCGTTGCAATCCTCATCAGATCCTCCATGAAACACGAATTCATCACCAACTTTGCTTTCAAACACTTCATGGCCGCCAAGATCTACACTCAACACGGACAGATTATCATCTGCACAACATACTCAAGACCTAACTCGCGTATCCCCTTCACAGACCTAAACTCCATCTTTAACAACTCACACCTACCTGTAATACTAATGGCTGACCTCAATGCACACCACACCGCATTCCAACACAACCGCATCGACCCCCTTGGCCAACAACTACACGCTTTGGTCACTCACAAAAACCTTCACCACATTGGCCCTTTCTTCCCCACATTCTACGCTGCTCACGGCAAAGGCACTCCAGACATCGTCATCACCAACACCCC
>NW_024735351.1:0-20700 GCF_018991925.1 Homarus americanus | reverse complement strand
TCTTCCTCTTCCTTCCTCTCTCTCTTCCTCTTCCTTCCTCTCTCTCTTCCTCTTCCTTCCTCTCTCTCTTCTCCTCCTCCTCCCTTACATCACGACCTTGACATGCCTCCTCTAGATGACGTCACTATTTCCGCCCTGATAACTGGCGTGAGTGACCTACAAAGTTGTGATGACATAACTACTGTATCTCCCTCCCTCCCTCCCTCCACCATAAAGCTCACCTTCCCTCCACACACCCTGGGAGCTTCACCCTTACAGACTCCTGCCTCAGCTGCGCCATATGGAGAACACTTACCAGAGAGTCTCACCCATTAAGAGTACCAAGATGGCTGTCATAAATCTGTCTTAAGTGTGCCCATAGACAATAGGCTCATAAGCTCAAGGGCGGTCGCGGTGTGTGTGTGTGTGTGTGTGTGTGTGTGTGTGTACGTCGAGGCTTTCCAGTCGTATTTAATAAGCTTTTGTTCTCAAAGAATGACAGCGGTTAAGGGCGAGGTCTTTTCAGTCTGTATTGGAGGCTTGGTTGCTCGTGAATAAGTTCTGGTAATTGGGAGTGTTAAGTCATAGTCAAATTACTTTTAATTGGCCAGGTGTGTTCGTACCTGTTCATCACTGGTAGCGGAGGTACTCAAGTTGGCAGTACTTTCTAATCTCACCATAGCAACCATTCGAGACTTGACGTATAAGTACTGGGGGATCTCGTTACGTTTAGTCAGAGGGAAGTAATTACTAGTTAGTTAAGGCGGGCACAGGAGCCGTCATTAGCAGGTGGGTAAATCACCACAACCACCCCAGCCAGCCGGAGAATGACAGAGAATGAGGTGATTTGTTGACTTAGTAGGGAAGACTGTGACAATATATTCTGACGACCTGTTGTATGAGCATGGACGTACGGTTGTAGAGAGAGCGTAATGAAGGTAGGGTAGGCAAGGGAGGGGGTAGATTGAACCTTAGAGGATATGGAGTATCGGGGGGTTCATAGGTGTGGATTCTTGGTATCGAGGGTTCGTGGGTTCAAGGTTCATAGTCAGTTGTTTACTTTAATGAGATTTATGGGTTCTGATTGGTCATGATATTAATCTTTGAACATGTAAAATATTGTGAACGTCTTCTTTACACACACACACACACACACACACACACACACACACACACACACACACACACACACACACACACACACACACAGTGCCGTACCAACTTTGAACCCTGACATGACCTCTTGAGCAACTGGTGTTCGGATTGGGTGGTTTATGCCCCAGTTTCCTCATAATGTTAACATAGTACAGTTAAAATAGTTCTGGGTCACCTGAATATTAGACACCCCAGCTGATATTACCTGATGATTTAACACCCTATAGCTAACCTAACCTTACTAACCTAACCTAACCTAACCTAACCTAAGCTAACCTAACCTAACTTAACCTAATCTAGCTTAACCTAATCTAACCTAACCTAACCTAAATCCTCCCCTCCCACCCACCCACCCAGGTAGCATTAGAGTGTTTAATCATTAGGTAAAATAAGCTGGGTGACTCCCATGATCTAATAAATATTTCTCATCCCTTCTCACATTTTCTCACATTTTCTCAGTCACCTTATAGGGGTTTTAGCCACACACACACACACACACACACACACACACACACACACACACACACACACACACACACACACACACACACACACACACACACACACAGATCACTGCTTGTAACTCGTGTCTTTATGTAGATAAGAAGTGAAGGAAAAAAACTGGTTCGTCATGATGAAAGAACACTTACGATTGCGGAGAGACACAGACAGACAGACAGACAGAGAGCGTGTGCGTGACTGTCTGGGTAAATGCAAGCTGTATGCAAATGTACTTTATGAACGTGAACGTGATGAAACGTGACACGAGCAGAGAGGAACGTAAGAACGAGCGTGTGCGTGTGAAAATAGAACACAGAGAATACTAGACTCAGGTACCCAAGGTCACAATATGATCGGAACTCCATTCAACCATCAACTAAATCACGGCACTTAATTACACCTGGGTCGACTGGTGGTGCCTATGGGGAAGCGAACCAATGACCATTAGGACTGGTGGCGAGCTATGTATCCACTCAGCCATAAATGGATAGTGAAAATGTAAGCACTATTACACACCATATGTAAGTCCATGAAGAATTTAATGGAGACGCCGGGGTTAATGCTGTTATACACAAATGAGTTTTATGAACTCGAGAGCCATTAAACGCGGTGGAGTAGAAGACCAGACGTTACCTTCTTGTTCCACGCTGGGCGGACACCACAGTGCGTTTAGGCGAGTTAGTCCGTTCACGTACACTACACTGTGGGCGTGGGAATCTTCATACAGGCGTGGTGGCGTGTATCTGTGCGTGTGAAAGTGGCGTGTAAGATGAACACGCGGGAGTGCAGTGTGTATGCGTGCGGAGTGTGAATATGTGTGTGTGGTGTGTGACTGTAGAGAATGAGTGTGTGGTGTGTACGTGTAGTGTGTGTGTTAGTGTGGACTCTTGAGTGTGACGTGTGAGTAGAGTGTAAGTGTGACGTGTATGAGTGACGTGTATGAGTGACATTTGAGAGTAGTGACAAATGAGTGTATGTATTTGAGTGGAGTGTGAGAGTTTTAGATTGAGAGTGGCGTGGGGAGTAAGAGCGATTTTTATTTGATAAGTTCTCTATCTCTCAGTCTGATGGCTTAAGTATCTCTGTCTCCCAGTCTCTCTCTTGCCCCCCCCCCCCTCCCGCCGCCCCTCTTCCTTTCAGTCTTTCTCAAGTAAACACACACACTCTTTTCTTCTCACTCTCTAATTCTCAGTCACACTCTCACTTTCTCTCTCAGCCATCATAGACGTCAACCTGGGTGTGTGTTTGTATCTGTGATTTTGTGTGTGTGTGTGTGTGTGTGTGTGTGTGTGTGTGTGTGTGTGTGTGTGTGTGTGTGTGTGTGTGTGTTTCCTCTTTCTTGCATGCATGTGTGTATACAAGTATGTGTTTATGTAAAAGCACAAGGAACACAAGAAAATATATGATAATTTCCAAAGAATTTATTAACATACGAAATACAGAAAAAAAACAACAACAATAAATAAATCTTTGAGCTAAAATAAACTTTTGAGGTCAAGAAGATGTTACAGAAAGTTACCCTCACGTTGATTGGCTGAATCCAACATGTGGAGCTGTATAGATATGTACATACCAAGATATGTGAACACGCCTGACACCAGGACTCTTGTTACCATTCATTGTACCATTTATTCACATGTCTGTATTACTACATATTATTATAGCATGTCTGATGTCCATGCTTATGTCTAATGCCTATGTTCATTTACTATGTCCCGATGTACTATGTCTGTACCGCGCTAGTCGAGTAATTAGAAGACCTCATTTATTGTCCTAGGAATGTCTAGCAACTCCCCTTGCCTGGCTAGCTAATTTCCCTCAGATCAGCCTCGGCCTACCTACGGTCCGAGGTCCCTAGTAACCGCTCCTGTATCGGTTGGCTATCACGCCCAGCCTTGTACCACTTATTGAATATACCTACTGCTCGTGCCCTGGAGTTTCAAGAACCTTGTCTAGGATTACATCCACCACACCACATGGCGCAGTTTGAGTAGCTCCAACACGACAGTTTACAAGCCTCAAGAGCCGGCCTCGTCTGTTTCCCGCCCAGAAGATATACTCCACAGTGCCCCTGGATTTAAAGTGCTTTGTGACCTTGTGAAGTGCAGTGCCTTTCATGTCTCTTTGCTATGTTTCTGCGGCCCTACAGGTAGCAGACACGCCTCCAGCCCAGTTTCCAAGACAGCACTTCCGGCATACACCCCCCATCCACGGAGGCTCGCAAGCCACTGCCCGCGTCCCCTCCACTACATCACCAGCATCTCGCCCGGGCGCGCGGAGGAATACACCGCCGCCAGCCGCATCCTCTCACTTCACAAATATTACAGTCAGTACTCTTTTACTTGCCAGCCAGTTCCTGCACTTAAGCAAATCCATTGGCGAAAATATAGCACTTCACCTTATTCTCCTTGTCTTTCCCATCGCAACAATACCAAGCACGAGATGTCTGACCACGACGATTTGCTGGGAAATTTATATGAGGATTATGAGGAAGACGACGCCTCACAGACCCTCCCACCCCCCCTCACGCCTCACACGCCGGGCGCGCCAAATTCAAAGGATGGGAGCCAGGATATACGCCAGTTAATCCACTTCCTACAAGTTTCTCAAGAGAAGGAAGCCCAAAGACGTCAATTAGAGGAGGAAAAACGACGTCAAGAGGAATTGTCAAGACAGTCAGAGGAATCAGCTTACCGCCTTCAACTTCAACAACAACACCAAGCTGATAACCGCAAATTCCTGGACCTATTGGAATTGCTGGCAACGAGGACGACTTCACCAGCTGCCACAACCAACTCGCCAGCTTCAGCCTCTTCATCTATCCTTCAGACAACGCCTCCTCACACGTCACCTATCTCCCCTAGGTATGCCTCAGTGTCTTCTCAACCACCTGTTCCAGTCTCAACTCTCGTCGACCTCTCCGTGCCTCCTCCACCGCCTGCCGTCTCGAGTACACCCCTGCACAGCAAGTCTTCAGTTCCCAGCCCCCCACCTCTTCAATCTGATGCAACATATCAAGTATACCGTCAATGGCGACGTCGTTTCGAAGACTTTGCTGTTATGTCTGACCTCTACCGAATGCCCCCTCATAAACAACTCATCCAATTAAGATCGTGCATTTCCCTCGATGTTCAACGCCTCCTAGAGCACACGCTAGCCATCCCCCTTGACTCCCCCAGGTCAGTGACAGAGGTTTTAAACGCCTTGCAGAGTCATTTCCGTGGCCTCCGCAATGAAGCTTTGCGTCGTAGGGAACTGCTATCCTGCAAACAAGCTTCTGGGGAATCATTCTCAGACTTCTATGCACGACTTAAGGACCTAGCAACCGAGGTGGACCTATGTACAGGCGATCCTGTAACCTGTGCTGAGATCCAGCTCAAGATGATCTTGCTGATGGGTGTACGTGACGAGGACCTGCTTCAGAAACTCCTCACCCTCGACGCCGCCTCTTCCCTCACCAACTTCGTCACCTGTTGCAGGTCGTATGAGGCCACAAGAGAGGCTGCCTCAGCTATACACTCATCGCCATCTCAAGTCCACGCCGTCTCCACCTACAAGAGGAATCAACGCCAGATGCAGACGGCGTCCTCTCCACAGCCCCCGTCACAGTCACCAGTTTCTTCTCCCGAATCCTGCAGAAACTGTCAGCGCCAGCATGGTCCAGGAAAGTGCCCTGCGGCTGATAGTACCTGTCGAAACTGTGGGTTTCAAGGCCATTGGCCCCGCACACCTCGATGTCCTGCCAACAAGGTCTCATGCAACGCTTGCAACAAGCCAGGACACTTCGCCAAGTGTTGCAGGTCCACCAAGAAGCCTCCATCTCCAGGTCAAAACGTCTCTTCACAGCCCGACAGAACGTCCACACCACCGTCTCCCAAGAACAACAAAGGATGCCGACGCGTGGATGATACCTCGAGTGACAGGTCCCCCAAGCCCGTCAATGTTCGTCTGTCCTACGGTACCAACTCTTCCAACCTCCTGATGATACCTGACACGGGCGCGGACATCACGGTGATTGGACCAACACACCTGGACGCCCTCAACATCCCCAGGAGTAGCCTGTCACCCACAGCCATGAACGACGTGCTCACAGCGGACGGGTCCCCGATGTCTCCACCTTTGGGTTGCTTCAAGGCAACACTACAGCTCGGTCCCAAGTCTTGCCTTGCCACAGTCCACGTCCATGAGGGCATCCAAACCCCTCTCTTGTCATGTGGCCATTGTCAGGACTTGGCCATCGTCTCATCCGAGTTCCCAAAGCCCATCCTCGCTGTGACACACCTCAACAGGTGTGCAGAGATACCTGTTTCAGCCATGACCACACCTGCTGCCGCCCGGGAGTTCTTTTTTCGTCAGTTCAGCGACGTCCTTGTCTCCAAGCCCGACCTCCAGAAGACGCTGCTCAAGAAGATGACAGGCCCCCCGATGAGAATCCACCTCAAGCCTGGCGCGACGCCTTTCGCCATCCACACACCCAGGCCTATCCCCTTTGCCATACGGGACAAGGTGAAGGCGGAGCTCGATTCTCTGGTGCAGCAGGGGATCATCAGACACGCCGGTGAGGAGCCCTCCGAGTGGTGCCACCCTATGGTCTTGGCACCCAAGCCTGTAGGTGTTCGCATCACAGTGGACCTCACCCATCTCAACTCGCAGGTCTCCCGTCCTGCCCATCCATCGCCTACGCCCATCCAAGCAGTCCGCAGCGTCACCCCGTCTGCAAAGTTCTTTACCACGGCGGATGCACTACATGGGTACTGGCAAGTCGACCTGGCGGAAGAAGATCGCCACCTCACTACATTCATCACGCCCTACGGCCGCTTCCAACACTGCCGCGGACCCATGGGCTTCGCAGCAACGGGGGATGCGTACTGCCTCCGTGGGGATATGGCTCTGCAGGGTGTCACCAACTGCGTGAAGGTCGTAGATGACATCCTGCTCTTCGACGATGATCTCCCGGCCCACTTGAACCGAGTTCATCTGATGCTCACAAGATGTCGTGCCCATGGTATCACCCTGAACAAAGATAAATTTGTGGTCGCCGCCCCCCAAGTTAACTACTGCGGCTACAACATCTCGCCAGAGGGGATCTCAGCTGATGAGGAGAAGGTCAAGGCCATCAGGGACTTCCCTACTCCAGCGAACCTGACCGACCTTCGCTCATTTATGGGCCTGGTAAATCAGCTGGCCGACTTCTCCCCTAAAATCGCTACATCAGCCCAACCTCTACGCCCCCTCATGAGCCCCAAGCGCTCCTTCCTCTGGACTTCTGACCACGACCTAGCGTTCAGGAATGTTAAGAAGGCGTTGCTGTCACCACCAGTCCTGGCACCCTTCGACCCGTCCTTACCAGTGGTCCTCCAGACCGACGCCTCCCGTCTATACGGCCTCGGATATGCCCTCCTTCAAGACCACGGCCAGGGTAGACTGTGCTTAGTTCAGTGTGGCTCCAGGTTTTTGACGGACACGGAGACCAGATATGCCACCATTGAACTAGAGATGCTGGCAGTCGCCTGGGCTATGGCCAAGTGCCGCCTTTACCTGTTCGGCCTTGGGCATTTCACCCTCATGACGGACCATCGCCCGCTCATACCCATTCTTAATCACTACACGTTGGACGCCATCGAAAATCCTCGCCTCCAACTTCTCAAAGAGAAGATCGCCCCTTACGTCTTTACAGCTGTGTGGCGCGCCGGGAAGCTTCTGTGCATACCAGACGCCCTCTCCCGAGCCCCTGTTAGTCGCCCCACACCTGAAGATGAAGTCGACTGTACCACGGCCGCTGCTCACGTTCGGTCTTTAGTGACACACACAGCCACTTCTCTTGCTGACAAGACGACGACGACGCCCTCCATCGAAGACGATAGGACTCTCCAGGAGCTTCGCATCGCCGCCGCTCAAGACCCGGCATACGCCCAACTCCTCGACTACGTCTCCGCTGGATTCCCCACCAACCGCTACGACATTCACGCCTCCGCCCTCCCCTTCTGGAAGCTAAGGGATAGCCTCTATGCGGACGGAGAGCTGGTGTTGTACGGCCCCAGGATCGTCGTTCCCGCTGCCCTCCGCCGGCGCACCTTATCCCGCCTCCATGACAGCCACCGCGGCGTTGAAGCCACCAGGCGCAGAGCCCGTCAGACCGTCTTCTGGCCTGGTATTGACGCCGATATTAAGAGCACGGTTGAGGCCTGTGAGCCTTGCCAGCAACTCCAACCCAGCCAGCAACAAGAGCCGTACCTGTGCAATGACCTCCCAAAGCGGCCCTTTGAGTCCGTGTCCGCCGACTTCTTTAATGTGGCCGGAAAGTCTTTCCTGGTGGTCGCCGACAGGCTCTCTGGATGGCCCGTGGTAGTTCCCTGTGGTCGGGACACCACCTCTTCCAGGGTCATCCGGATGTTTTGTTGCTTCTTCCGGGAAGTCGGAGTGCCTCTCCGCCTCCGAACCGACGGTGGGCCCCCGTTCAATAGCCACGAGTTCAAGAGCTTCGCCGAACGCTGGGGCGTCCACCACATCGTCACCTCCCCTCATTACCCGCAGGCGAATGGCCACGCCGAGGCAGCTGTAAAGTCCGTAAAATACCTCATCCTCAAGACAGCACCGACGGGGAACCTGGACTGCGAGGAGTTCAACAGGGGCCTACTGGAACTCCGTAACACCCCTACCCCTGCCGGATGCTCTCCTGCCCAGGTGTTGTATGGCCGCCCCCTTCGTACTTGTGTGCCTGCCCACCCCCAGTCCTTCTTAGATGAATGGCAGATCAAGTCGGACGAGTGTGACTGCCGTGAGGCTGCCCGGATGGCCCAAGTGACAAGCTACTATGACGCCCACGCCCGCCCCCTTCCCAGGTTGACTGTCGGTCAGCAAGTACGAATCCAGGACCCGACTTCACACCGCTGGGACAAGGTCGGGGTCGTCATGGGCCGTGGCGAGTCCCGTTCGTACCAAGTCCGCCTCCCCAGTGGTCGTGTGTGGTGGCGAAACAGACGCCATCTCCGCCCAGTGCCATCCTCTAGTGACGAACCTTCCTCCCCGTCCCCTGTGCTCCCTTGCCCAGACCAGGAACGAAGGTCGTCAGTTGATCCTCTCATTGTCCCTCGCCGCTCCCCCAGACTCATGGAAAAAGAGTCCGTAGCCGCTCGAGATTGCACTACAAGCGTAAAGGGGGAGGGAGGTGTATAGATATGTAAATACCAAGATATGTGAACACGCCTGACGGCAAGACTCTGTTACCATTCATTGCACAATTTATTCACATGTCTGTATTACTACATATTATTATAGCATGTCTGATATCTATGCTTATGTCTAATGCCTATGTTCACTTACCATGTCCCGATGTACTATGTCTGTACCGCGCTAGTCAAGTAACTAGAGGACCTCATTTATTGTCCTAGTAATGTCTAGCAACTCTCATTGCCTTGCTAGCTAACTTCCCTCAGATCGGCTTCGACCTAGCTACGACACGGAGTCCTTTGTGCTTGCTCCTGCTTCTGTATCGGTCGGTTATCCTGCCAAGTCTTGTACTACTTATGGAATATATCTACTGCTCGTGCCCTGGAGTTTAAAGAACCTTGTCTAGGATTTCCCATCGCACTACATGGCAGCAAGTGAGCGAGGCCAGCAGTCACGCTGCAGACAGCCAGGAGAGGAGGGAAGGCTACATCCGAGGCTCAGGTGTGGTCAGCAGGAGGTGATAGAGGTAGCCAAGAAAGACATGTTCTCTATGGTAGGTGCAGCAACACCGGTCGTGAGTAGTAAAACCGGTTTTTGTATTTGATGATTTTGTTTTCTAAAGGAATATTAAATTTATTAAATGTGTCAAGACTATTCGCTTACACTATTCTGGATCATTTTCATCCTAATAAATTAACCTGATACATTTACTTTACTTTAAATAAGCTTATTTAGTGGTAAAAGGTAAAAGGGTGGGAATACTGAATTTTCATAAGATTTCAAGTTAAAATTTACCTAGCAAAAAATGAAAACTTTTCAAATCTGAAGATATCACATGATTCTGCACATAGAACTACATCATCAATACCATGGGCCGATTTTTCAAACTCAAAAAAAAAAATTCGCCTCCGTATGACACACCCTACTGGCCATCATAAAAATGTCTAAAGATGCAGCAGCAGGCGAAGACAATATACCAACGAGCATCATTAAGAAAGTAGCCCACTTATTACTACATGTTCTCCTACACATTTGTAACTCCTCCTTCACTAGTGGTGTCTTTCCTGCTAAACTGAAAATTGCTAAAGTTCACCCAGCATATAAAAAACCTGGGGACAAAGGTCTCTTCAAGAATTAACCCCCATATCATTCCTCCCAGCCTTGAGTAAGATACTGGAAAAGCTAGCATGTAATAGACTAAATGCATTATGTAATGCCAATAACATCTTTACAGACTCCCAGTTTGGATTTAGAGCTAGAAGGTCGACTGAGAGTGTTCTGCTATCCTTTACAAATGACATCTTAAACTCTTTTGATGAAAGTCAGTTTACAGTCTTTATATTCTTGGACCTCTCTAAAGCCTTCGATGCTGTCGACCATACCATCCTCCTTTCAAAGCTTGAATATTACGGCATTAGGAGCCTGTCCCACAATTGGTTTACCTCATATCTGTCCAACAGGATGCAGTATGTCTGCTATAATAATCACCAATCTGACTCCTCGCCAATTTTGTATGGAGTCCTCCAAGGTTCCATTCTCGGTCCAGTACTGTTTTTGTTGTACATAAACGACATAGTCCACGCCAGCTCACTCATAAAATACAACTTATTAGCAGACGATAGTAATCTCTATGCCAGCAACACAGACCTCCAGTCCTTGATGAGAACTATGAACACTGAATTAACTAAAGTCAGGAGCTGGATAACAGGTAATAAACTGACCTTAAACCTTGAGAAAACCCAGGATCTTTCACAGGAGGAAAAATTTACCCCCAGACTTGGACACCCTGTACCTTGGTAATACAGTTCTCAAACAAGAACAAAATACTAAATTCCTCAGAGTTATTGTTGATGAGAAAATTAACTGGAGAAAACACATACAAGCCATTCACAGTAAAGTCAATAAACGTGCGGTATCATGTATCACACTCGACAGTCGCTCACTCTCACAGCAATGAAAGAAATCTATCATGATCTTGCCTACCAACACCTGATACACCGTCATACACTAGTCAATGGGGGGCCTCTGGCTCTTCAAAAACACAATCTCTGGTAACTGCACAAAAGAGAGTTGTAAGGACAATGACCTACTTGAAAAAACAGAGATATTTCCTAAATTGAAAATTTTAAAACTCAAAGATATTAACACCTACTGCTGTACCCTCTTTGCTTACAAATCTGTCAATCACTTGCTTGACAATAATTATTTCCAGTTCCGGAACAATCAGAGATACAACTTAAGCCGCCCAGATCTACTAAGACCACCCTCCATGTGCTCCTCTCAGTCCCAGACCTCCATAAAATATCACGGTGTGAAGGTGTGGAACAACTTACCCCTACCCATCCGAGCAAAGACTACACTCTCTTCCTTTAAATCCTCTCTTAAAAAATATCTATTTTCTAAGTATTAATATTTCTGTAACACCTACTATATTAACAGTACCTGCTTTTATTGTACCATTAAAACCGTTTTATCGGAAATTATCATGTAAATAGATAAGTAATTAGTACTAATTACCATTGTAATAAACACATTTGCCAACTAGTCATAATCCTGACAGCTCTGTCCTCCTGTTTAACCTTATTTCTGTACAATCCATGTTGTACTGCTCCCCCATTCTGCTTATGTTTTTTTTCAATTCCACTGTAATTTATGTATATTTAAAAACAGATAAAAAAATTAATAAATAAATAAAAATAAATAAAATTAATAAATATTGAAGTAATAACCGTGGTAACATTATGAGATGCTCTTATTACCACCATGCTATTGTACTTTTCCAGATGACACTAAATGTTACATAATACTTCCTTGAGGTAAATGTACAGTATATATCAGGTGCCTAAAAGAGAGCTCAGGTTCTCAACTGGCTCAGCCATGTTAATATTGTTATTATTATCCACTCTGTATCTGTGTTTTTCTGGCTAAATGAACCGTTTCAATTCAATTCAATTCAATTCAATGACGACTTGTCAGACGATAGTAGTGAACCCACTCAGTCGGAAAATACTGTTCATGAGGCGAATGACATACAGTCAACAAATTGGAAGGGCATGTCGGTGGAAGATGCGGTGAAATGGGTCAAAGAAGTGCACTCAGAACTGGTCAGGTGGTCGCCAGCTAACCTCTTTGAATCACCCAAGTGCGCGGCCACCAAAGAAATGATCCGGGAGATGATTTGCCACATAATCAATTAAAATCATGACAGCCTCCTGGCCGCATTAGCTCTTCAAATACTGGCCATCTATTCTGTCAGAGGACACACGCAAGGTCTAAATGCAAAGAAAACGTGGCAGAAATTTAAAAGGCGATTGACAATGTGGCAGAAAGGGGCCCTTGATGATCTACGCGAAGCAAGAACACCAGGAGAGTCAAAAATTCATAGGAGACGGAAAGCAAAACACAGAGGATGTTGCCCAAAAATTTGGTAACACGATGTATGAGGGAAAAGTGTCCTTGAAGGTAAGATCTCTCACAAAGGAATTTTTCCAGTGTGCTGCCAATAAACAGAGAGACATTACAACAACTGAAGGAATAACATCCCCCAGCAAGTGAAGAGGAAGGCATTAGGTTCCAGGGAGCCTATATCCCTGCTAATGCTGTCATGTTCGAGAAAATAACAGGAGGGATGGTGTGGAAAAAAGCACTGAAGACACAGGGAGGGGCTGGCCCTTCAGGCCTGGATGCAAACGGTTGAAGAGTCATCCTCAGCACTAACAAGTTTGGTGCCGTAGCAAGTGATCTCTGCAATGCCATCGCCGCCCTTTCAAGAAAGCTTGCAACCTCGTGCTGCCACCACCCCCATGCTCTGACGGCCTGCCGCCTCATTCCCCTGGATAAAAATCCAGGATGTAGGCCTATAGGAGTGGGTGAAAGTGCTGCGGCAGATCATTGGAATATGCATAATGGAGGTGGTAAATGATGATATCATGGCAGCTGCAGGGAACCTGCAAGTATGTGCTGGCTATCAGGCTGGAGGGGAAGCTGCCATTCACGCCACGAGAAAGGTATTTGAGCAACGTGATTGTGAGGCAGTACTTCTGGTAGACACTTACAATGCATTCAACATACTCAACCACAAGGCTACAATGCACAACATCAAGATCAAGTGTCCAAGCCTTGCAATGTATGTTCAAAACACCTATAGGAACCCACCACGGCTCTTTATAACAAGCTTCAAGGCCCTAAGAGGAGATACCACCATACAGTCAACTGAGAGAACAATGCAGGGGGACCCTGTTGCCATGGCAATGTACGCACTAGGCCTGTCTGTGTTCCAACAACAATAAAATATGAAACAATCGAAGTCAAGAAAGTGGCATACGCTTATGACCTAATAGCAGCAGGAATAGTGGAGGACATCAAAAAGTGGTGGGACCTGGTAACCTTACAAGGTCCACAAATAGGGTACCATCCAAACGCCAGCAAGTCCTTCCTCATTGTGAAGCCAGAACACTATGAACGGGCAATACAGGTGTTTGTGTGGAAGTGAGGTCAAAATAACAAAGGATGGCCAAAGACATCTAGGTGCGGTAATTGGCACGAAGGACTTCAAGACCGAGTACGTAACCGGAAAGGTGAGAGTGGGTTAAGGAAATCCAAGCTCTGTCTAATATTGCTAAAACAGAACCACATGCGGCTTTGCGGCATTCACCCATGGAGTCAAGCATCGCTGGAATTACCTGGTGCGCACTATCCCTGATGTCGGACCCCTCCTCCGCCCTCTGGAAGAAGCCATCAATGTCGCTTTTATCCCAACACTAGTGAAAAACCCTTACTTAACCCCAGCAGAAAGGTCACTCCTTGCACTACCACCGAGACTAGGAGGAATGGGATTGACTAGTCCAGTGAGCCTTCTCCGTACAGAACATCAGAACTCTGTCAAGCTCAGGGCAGCTCTCACTGAGCACATAATAGATCAGAATGCAGCAAGTCAGGCAGATACCAACGAATTAAACAAGATTCGACGGTCCATTACGACAGAGTGGCAGCACACCCAAGGTGATAAACTGCAACAACTGCTACAACAAGTGCCAGAGAACGTGAAAAGAAAAGTAGCTATAGCGCAGGAGGTGGGCGCCTCAAACTGGTTAACAACATTACCGATAAGGGCAAAAGGCTTCTTCCTTAATAAGCAAGAATTCACAAATGCCATTGCTCTAAGGTACGGTACGCCAGTAGAAGGTTTGCCCTCAAAATCCGTGTGCGGCTCATCTTATGACATCGACCACGCCATGTCGTGCAATAAAGGGGGCTTCGTATGCATGAGGCATGACGAAGTAAAGGATCTAACAGCAAATCTACTGAGGAAAATCTGCTACGACGTCATGGTGGAACCGCCCCTCCTTCCATTGGACAGTGAGAACCTCCGTCACAGGACTTCAAACACATCCAACGAAGCCCTTGTGGACGTCAGTGGTCGAGGAATCTGGACGGGGGGACAGCGAGCCTTTTTTGACATAAGGATTTTTTATCCCATGGCCGCATGTCACCGCAACCTAGCTCTCGATGCTGCACACAGGAGGAACGAAAACGACAAGATTAGGTAATATGGGGAGAGAATTCAGAACGTTGATCAAGACAGCTTCACTCCTCTGGTGTTCACAACATCTGGCGGGATAGGACCAAGTGCAAGATGCTTCTACACCAGACTCGCGGAGGTGTTATCTGAACGGAAGCAGCAGCCCAGAATTTATGTTACAGCTTAGGTCTGCATTGCTTTGCCTCAGGGCAACGAGAGCATCGGCCCCAAAGCTGACAACAGTCTCAGATATCGACTTTTTAGGCAACCGTCACTGAATGCCGCATAGATCTGCGGCTCAACTAACTCAACACAGCTAGGGTAGCTACTTGTGTATTAGTATAGTTAATTTTAAGGTAATAAAATGGCGGCGAAGGTGTGGCTATTGGGGGAGGCTGGAGGCCATTTAAAAACAGTGTTAGTAGTAGTAGTAGTAGTAGTAGTAGTAGTAGTAGTAGTAGTAGTAGTAGTAGATGCCAATGCTCTAAGGTACGGTAGGCCAGTGGAAGGTTTGCCCTCCCAATGCGTGTGTGGCTCTTCCTATGACACCGATCACGCCATGGTGTGCAAGAAAGGGGGCTTCATATGCATGAGGCATGACGAAGTAAGGGATCTCACAGCAAATATGTTGAAGGAAATCTGCCCTGATGTCAGGGTTGAACCGACCCTCCTTCCATTGGACGGTGAGATTTTCCAACATAGGACTTCAAACACATCCAACGAAGCCCGTGTTGACGTCAGTGCTTGAGGCTTCTGGACGTAGGGACAGCGAGCCTTAGTCGACATCAGGATTTTTTATCCCATGGCCGACTGTCACTGTAACTTAGCTCTCGATGCTGCACACAGGAGGAACGAGAACGACAAGATAAGGGAATACGGGGAGAGAATAAGAACGTTGATCAAGGCAGCTTCACTCCTCTAGTGTTCACAACCTCTGGTGGGATGGGACCGAGTGCAAGATGCTTCTATGCCAGACTTGCGGAGCTGATATCCGAACAGAAGCAGCAGCCCAGAAGTTATGTTACAGCCTGGATGAGATGTCGACTGTCCTTCTCTCTCCTTCGCTCGGCTTTGCTCTGCCTCAGGGGAACGAGAGCTTCGGCCCCACAGCCGACAACAGTTGCAGATATTGACTATGAGGCTACAGTCACTGAATGCCACATGGATCTGCTGCTCAACTAACTCAACACAGCTAGGATAGCTACCTATGTATTAGGATATTTAATATTAAGGTAATAAAATGGTGGCGAAGGTATGGCTATTGGGGGAGGCTGGAGGCCATTTACAAAAAAAAAAAAAGTAGTGGTAGTAGTAGTGGTGTGTGTCTGTGTGTGTGTGTGCGTGACTGATCTCATTTGATCGTACTGTATGTTCAGTACGTTTTCCTTGTTGTGCCACCACCTCGGCCCTCCCTTCCCTCTTCTCTTCATTGATACCTTGTAATTAAACTTTTCAACCAATCAGTGACTTCCAACTTAGGTAAGGCTCTCAAAACCCACTGAAATAGATCTTGGCTCCAGTGATGCCTTATGACAGTGAAATTAATAAGAGAACATGAAACTATTCACACCAGGAGATTCAGGGGATATGAGACCTTAATTTCCATCTCCGAGGGCACTGCTTTAAGGAAGAGGTGGATCTGAAGGAGGCTACTCAGGCGTATTTTGAAGAGCAGTCAGAAGACTTATATAAGATTTGCATAGGAGGTCAGTGGGAGATGTAGAGTAAATATTATGAATTTATTGAAGGGAGACTTTGCTGAAACATAAAATATGAGATGTGGTTCTGTCTATTATATACCAAGTTTTCAAAATATGTTGTCCATACTTGCAACAGTGGTACATGGAGCTACCATAATTGTAGCATGTGTGGATATGGCAACCACACACACACACACATATATATATATATATATATATATATATATATATATATATATATATATATATATATATATATATATATATATATATATATATATATATATATATATATATATATATATATATATATATATATATATATATATATATATATATATATATATATATATATATATATATATATATATATATATATATATATATATATATATATATATATATATATATGCTGATAACCACAAGGAAAGAAGAAAACACGAAGTTCCCAAGCGCTTTCGTGTAATTCACATCATTAGCTCAGTTGGGTCAATCTCTTATAAAGTATCTAAATGGTTAGTTTCTTTACTAAATCCCCTAGTTGGCAACATTTCTAACTCCAATATCAAGAATAATATGGATCTGGTTGATAAACTCAATAACTTACACATTAATTATGATTTTAAACTGGTCAGCTTTGATGTAACATCACTCTTTACAATGGTCCCAGTTGATGATTTACTAGAGTTCCTCATAGATTCCCTGGATGACATTTCACTGCCCGTCTCGAAAGACGACTTCATCGAACTCATCAAACTATGTATTAAGGATGGCAAATTCGAATTCAATGGGGAATATTATGCTCAAAAATTTGGTATGGCAATGGATAATCCACTCTCACCTGTATTAAGCAACCTATATATGGAATTCTTTGAAAAGAAACTATTAAGTAATATTTTACTACCCTCAGCAGTCTGGTTTAGATATGTTGATGATGTATTATGTCTCTGGCCATGTAATGAGGACCTAAAAGCTTTCCTGCCACAACTTAACAACTTAGCCCCCTCGATCAAATTCACTGTGGAATTAGAGCAAGACTGTAAATTGCCATTCCTAGACTGTCTGATACACAGAATAGGTAACACTTTTAAGTTCAGTATTTATAGAAAACCAACTAATGTGTGCTCATACATTCATTATTATTCTGCCCACCATAATAAAGTCAAACAGTCAGTATTTTCAACAATGTTTTTACGTGCCTTGAGAATTTGCAGTCCGGAATTCATCGATGAGGAATACAAATATATATATAATATTGGCTCAAACCTTAAATACCCTAGATCTTTCATAGACAAATGCCTAAACATTACTAAGAAAACTTTTTATAGAACTGATCCCAAGCCCACCCATGACCATAAGAATATCTTAATATTACCATTTCACAAAAATTTCTCATACATTCCTTCACAACTAAAAACCTGGAACGTCAATGTGGCATTTAAAAACTCATGCACTGTTAAACAAATGTTAATCAAGAACTCCCCCAACAACACAATTGGTTGCATTTATAAAGTTCCTTGCAAGGAATGTAATATGTTTTACTTAGGCTAGACAGGTAAAGATCTTGCAACTAGAATTAAACAACACAAATACAGTGTTAGGACAGGCCAGGAATCCAATGCTCTGTTTGTTCATTTGAGGGATAACAAGCATTGCATTGACTGGGATAATGCCTCCTCAATATTACCATGTAATTCAATTGATAGTAGGAACATCATAGAATCTAGTCTTATTAAACATACCGAAGCATTCAACATGAATTTGAATAACGGCATGTACAAGCTGGACAATTTTGTAATTAAGAAGATTTGTGATCAGGTGAGAAGGCCGGGTCACTTGACCATCTGACCTGACCACCAACCGTTGTGTGCTATTTAAAGATTAGTAGGGTCATTACCTAATACCTGACCATTGTGGACCTGGTCTCACCCCCCCTCTGTATATATACACCTTGATTTGTATTACTCTCTCTAGTCTGTACTCACCCCTGAAGATGTGAATTACACGAAAGCGCTTGGGAACTTCGTGTTTTCTTCTTTCCTTGTGGTTATCAGTATATACCTAGATCACGCGCACCTACAGTGATTTACTTGCATGTATATATATATATGTAATATTCAGAAATTTCAGAGTAATTTCAAACACCGCGCAATTGGCGATACTGAGCTTTCAAGGTCGTCGGAGGGAAGAGAGCGCTCCCCGCACATAGTGGGAGGTTGTGGAACTAGGCCTATATGATATAAAAAATAATTTGCCGAATTAATAATGATGCTATTCATGAAGTTAAGGGACTATTATTGAATTTGGAATTATTATAAATCGTTTATCAGTCTGAATAATGTTACGGGTGTCCCAAGGAGTTATTAGTTAGGCGGAAAATATGTCACGTAGGCCTAAGCTAATGCCTTGAGAGGAGACGCGACGCTGGCTGGTCCTCAGTCACGGGGAGCATTCAGACAAACATGACGTCCCTGCACGTCCGTCACAGAAATAGTCACGTGGCCCAGTCACCTGTGCTGCGCTATTGCAGTATAACAAGTAAGTCTCATTCGATCTCAGACAGGGTTAGATAGGGCAGTGGTAAAGTAAACTAGAGCTAACAGTGAGTTCATTTCAGGGTTTCCGTCAGAACCCACTTGACCGGAGTTGACCGGAGTTGACCGGAGTTGACCGGGGTTTGACTGCGAGAGATTGACTGCCGTTTGAGACTGCCGTTGATGATTGAGGGTGGCGATTGTCGCCATTGGACCGATCAGTGTAGGCCTGTCACTGTTTAGCGGGGTATCAAAGGATCTCTTGAGGGAATCTAGCCGTCTGGGTGCTCAGCTGACGACGGGACGATCGTGGATCAGCAGCTCTCCTCTACCTCGGCTCACAACACCACATGTCCCGAGCAGCTTAGTGAAACCCTCTTGCTAACGGGAAGCTAAAGCTTCTCTCAACTGTACAAGGTCTGATTGGCTCACTCCCTTCCGCTGTATGGACGCACTGGGAGTACACTGAGGCTATCTGAGTAAATTAATGGTCACACACTGAGACCATGAGTCTAGGACTCTAGGAGATACCTAGAGGAACATTTTATCTCCCTTATTACGGGTGTATGTTGAGTTGGGTGGAGCATGGTTCACGAGTATTGGTGGACCCAGTAACATATTAATAATAGTGAATATATTTGGGTGTAGTTGATACCATTTCTCAGTTACTGATATTATCGTGACGTGTGTAGTTTAATATTTCTTAAACAATTTTGATAGTATTGTTTTTTAATGTTTGTGTCACTAAGTGGAACCAGAGTGATACTGTGATTTGATTCTTTTAATGCATTTAATTTTTCTTTATAATTCCGATCTCAGGTATAACCTTTGTTCCCCAGAGTAGTGTTTAAGTTAGGTTAGGAAGAGTGCATCTGTTGGGGTGATATAATTTTGTTGAGTGCCCTTAAGGCCTATTCATTGTAGAGTATTTAATTTTTTATTTTTTATTACCATTTCCTCAGTGACTGATATTATTTTGTTGAAAGCCCTTAAGGCCTATTCATGGTAGAGTATTTAATTTCTTATTTTTTAATACCATTTCCTAAGTGACTGATATTATTTTGTGAAAACCCTTAAGGCCTGTTTCATGTGTGCAAGCAACATTTCTTGATACCTCAAATTTATTGTTGCCTGAGTTTCTAATAATTTCTATATCATGTATAACTTTTATTCCCCAGAGTAGTGTTTTAAGTTCAAGTTAAGAGGTGCGCATATTGGTGTACCATTATTTGATTGTGTTTGTAGTGTTGGAGGGAATATGAGTGTCTAAATTTTACAGTGTGTCTCATTCATCCCAGTCACAGACGCTATCCTTCCACGGGTCACGGACAATTCATTTTGTTTAGTAGATTTGAGTGTTCTTGTGCTGGTTCGGGATTTTTCTCAAAGGGGCGCTTCCACTGCCATTACCATCTATATAATCTTTAATAAACCCTAAAGTCCAGTAAATCGCGACAGGTTACATATATATACACAGAGGAGGGTGAGATCAAGTCCACAGAGGTCAGGTATAGGTAATGACCCTACTAATCTTCACAAAAGCACCGCAGCGGTTGGTAGTTAGGTCAGAGGGAGAAACTGACCAAACGTTCTCACCTGGTTACAAATCTTCTTAATTACAAAATTGTCCAATTTGTACATACCATTACTCAAATTCATGTTAACGGATTCGGTATGTTTAATGAGACTAGATTCTATAATGTTCCTACTGTCAATTGAATTACAAGGTAATATTGAGGAGGCATTATCCCAGTCAATGCAATGTTTATTATCCCTCAGATGAACAAACAAAGCATTGGATTCCTGGCCTGTCTTATCACTGTATTTATGTTGTATAAGTCTAGTTACAAGATCTTTACATGTCTGGCCTAAGTAAAACATATTACAATCCTTTCAAATGACTATATATATGCAGCCATTTGTATTGTTGAGGGAGTTCTTGATTAACATTTGTTTAACAGTGCATGGGTTTTTAAATGCCACATTGAAATAAGAACATAAGAAAATATGGAGTCTGCAATAGGCCGGTTGGCCTGTGCATGGCAGCTCCTGTCGAGAGTTATTACCACTCTCTATCATCCATGAATCTATCTAGCCTCCTTTTGAAACTTTCCAGAGTTCCCGCACTTACTACAAAGTT
>NW_024735350.1:0-15328 GCF_018991925.1 Homarus americanus | reverse complement strand
GTAGAGTCAGGTCATGTCCGGTGCATGTTGTCTCTGCCATGGTTTTCAGTGTTTGGTCGCTTGATTGTGTGTGTGTGTTGTTTCTTCTTTGTTTGGAGGAAATGTTCTTGGTATTTTCTTCATTTGAAGTTGATTTTCTTCTAACTCTTTCCTCTTGTTGTTCGTCTTCCCGTGTCTGCTATCATTCTGTAAAGACTTATATATAAAGTATGTAGGGTATGAGTGAGCAACAGCTGCCGGTTACAGTGATACTCATATCTGCTGGTGTTGTACTGTATGGCTTCGGTATTTCTTAATATACAAACGAAATTTTCGTTAGGGGGATTGAGGTATTAAACCAGCCTACATTACTTATATATAGGAATAAATAATGTGGCTTGGACAATAATGACGATCACTTCCTACCTAACCAAAACAAGGGCTTCTTTCGAAAGTATACATTGGGACACAATTGACTTAGTACATATACATTGGTGGTTTAACAAAGCCTCTATTAGAGAAAGTAAGGAGTTAACACAGTGAACATACAGATTAATGTTTGCACGCATAGATCATGGTGAGGTGTTGAACACCAGACACGTAGTGTAGTAACCTCTCACAGATGGCTATGAGGGGCCTGATGATGCAGCAGCAATTTCAAGATGGTGTTATGAGGAACTTCACATGATGATGTTGTAGCAAAACATTTCATCGCCATGTGGTGTCGTAGCATCTTGGGGACACCAATGTGGTCCACATGACCACCATCAAGTGGGGTGAGGTGTGGTCCCAGGCCTCTCTATCGTGGAGTCTCTGAAAGTATAACTGGTACCTGGGACCTCACTCGTGTGAAGGTGGTTAGCTAGTTTGGGTAAGACTCAACTGCCGAGTTGTTTTCACTGAGTTAAGCACTGTTCACCAATTATTCATCACTGGTTCCATTCCTTTTGCCAAATGAGGTAGTACTATGGCAAGAACTGTTGATAGTCCGGTGGGGAGGAGGGTTCGGGAGTGAGTTGGTATGGGCCAACATATAAATAATAATAATAATAATAATAATAATTAACGGTTTATTGAAAAGTTTACAGCCAGAAGGTTGAAAATATACAGTTACATTTGGGGAATGTTACGAATTACAAATAATATACAAGTAATATGAGTGACACAAATAAGACATATAATAACTAGCTGGGGAAAAGCTCAAACTACAGTTCATTTCAACATAGTGACAGTGCAAGGAGTAGTGTTTACTGGGAGTGAGTACACTGATTTATTGGCTAAAGTTATCGATAATTTTTACAACGGTTGGGACTGGGCTGCTGTTCTAGAGATCAGTTCGTGCACGTATGGGCTGGATGCGGTTGTGGTGTCGAAGAGCAATTCTCGATCAGGGATCTCAGGGTGGTAGTAGGAGCCGGTGTCGGGGATGGCGTAGCTTTCTACCAAATTTGCAGATGAGGTCGTGGTGATGGTCATGAGAGTCTAAAGGGTCGGTCAGTAAGTTGAGCGCTTCTTGATATGTGGAGTAGGAAGGTAGAGAATATCCTTTGCATACTTTTGCACTTTTTCTAGGTGTTTACAAGCAGGTGGCATTTAGGAAGAAGACCAGGTGAGCTTGGGAAGCATGAATGTTGTGCAAACACTGAGGAGCTGTGTGTGACCAATCGAGGACCTTGGAGCCGGCGAGAGAAAGGTAGAGACTAAAACCGAGGATTTGACAAACTCACTGACGTGTGGTTTCAAATTTAGTTTGTTGTCTATATGCGTATATGTGTGTGTGTGTGTATATACCAATGGTATTTTAGATCTACCTAAACCTAACCCATTATAGTTACATAGGCACACTAATAGCATAGTGTTATAAAACGAAAATTGCATGTTATTATTATTAATTATATTATTATTAATATTATTATTACATATTATTATTATTATTATTATTATTATTATTATTATTATTATTATTTAATACTAAGTTGCCCAGAGCACATTGGCAGGTTGTTTATACTCGATTACTGATCTATTCACCGAGCCAGAGCCAATAAGGCAAGCGAAATATATAGGAGATTTATAAAGAAAGCTTGAGGAGAGCACACCTTCTTCACTAACAGTTACCAGAACCATCTACTAGTATAATAGTTTGCAAAAATAATTACACTTTTAAGGTTAGTTATTTTTTTAATGACGCATTCAACTAATACACACCATTATGTTTTATAGTATTATTTCGTATGGGCTAACACAACCATAGTCAACAGTATAGTCGGCGCCCAGTTATCTTAGACCATCTACTAGTATAATAGTTTGCACAAAAATACTCTACACTCTTTCTAGGTTATTGCTATGTTTTTTTGTTTTTTTTTGACTTCTCATCAGATTGTGCATTCAACTAATATACACTATTAGTGTGTTTATTATTATGTTTTATAGTATTATTTCGTATAATATTGGGTAACACAATTAGAGTCACTAGTATAGTATATTATTGGGGTTTATAGCAGTTTGTGGTCTAATAGTATCATGCTTTATGAGTGGTGTTCTATGTAGTGATGATTAGGCAATAAAATATGCTTTGGGGGTTTATAGTAGTTTTTGTGGTCTACTAGTATCATGCTTTATGGGTGGTGTTCTATGTAGTGATGATTAGGCCATAAAATATGCTTTTGGTTTATTGCTAACAAAATATACTTTGCTCTACCGCTGTAGTGCAATACATGGTGAAACTTACATACACCGTTAATAAAAGTACTTTTATTTTTAAATGCCAGTAAATAAAGAAGCTAGCTTGTGTTAAATAAAGAAGAAGGAAGAAGAAGAGAGAAGAAGGAAGAAGAATAAAGAAGAAGGAAGAAAAATAAAGAAGAAGAAAGAAGAAGGAAGAAGAATAAAGAAGAAGGAAGAAGAATAAAGAAGAAGAAAGAAGAAGGAAGAAGAAGAGAGAAGAAGGAAGAAGAATAAAGAAGAAGAAAGAAGAAGGAAGAAAAATAAAGAAGAAGGAAGAAGAAGAGAGAAGAAGGAAGAAGAATAAAGAAATAGAAGAAGAAGAAGAAGAAGAAGAAGAAGAAGAAGAAGAAGAAGAAGAAGAAGAAGAAGAAGAAGAAGAAGAAGAAGAAGAAGAATAGAAGAAGAAGAAGCTGAAGAAGAAGAAGAAGAAGAAGAAGGAAGAAGAAGAAGAAGAAGAAGTTGAAGAAGAAGAAGAAGAAGAAGAAGAAGAAGACGAAGAAGAAGAAGAAGAAGAAGAAGAAGAAGAAGCTGGGGACAAGAAGAAGAAGAAGAAGAAGAAGAAGAAGAAGAAGAAGAAGAAGAAGAAGAAGAAGAAGAAGAAGAAGAAGAAGAAGAAGAAGAAGAAGAAGAAGAAGAAGAAGAAGAAGAAGAAGAAGAAGAAGAAGAAGAAGAAGAAGAAGAAGAAGAAGAAGAAGAAGAAGAAGAAGAAGAAGTAAGAGGAAGAATTGTGGAGGGAATGAACAGTGAGATAATGTAAAGCCTCCGGGATGGCGGCAGCGTTTCTGTTATTAATATATAATAAGACAATAGGAAAATATGTTGTTGTCTCTACCTGTATTATTACCTTTGCGATAGCATGGTTAAATTTGGGGAGGACAGAGGAAGGAGCAGGAGGTTAGGAAGGGATTGGTAGTGGGAGAGATAGTGTCTGTGATCCTCGGATCACCACTCCTCGGATTATGTCAGTTCAAGTTTAGAAGCTCAATCAACTTTCCCTGATTACGAATTGGCAACCTTTCGATTTACAACAGGTACCTACTTACTGCTACAGTAGGTAGGTGAACAGGGACCAAGGGGGCTAGGAAGAGTGTCCAAACAACTTGCCTGTGTGATGTAGTCGTGGCCAGAATTAGGTTAGGATACAGACACATCTGGCTAGTTAGTAACGCTGTACCCATAAAGGAACACTCAGCATGTAAACTTGGTGATACACCTTTAAAGCACTACTATATTATTGAATGTGACACTGTCAAAGACTTCAGGCCACCTGACTTATTGTATCTTGAACTATGTCATTACTTCATTGAGGACATTACATTCTTGCTGTTTATCCCAAATTGGCTAGCCCACACACTGATTAGTCAACAGTTAGAATATGACTCCAATGTATGCTGCTGGTAAATGTGTACTGTCACCAGAATAGGCCAACCTAAAAAGAAGGTCTCTTATCCTCCTTGTTGCTGTTGTTGCTAAGCAAGTCGCTTGCTGCTAAAGCTGCTATGTTGCTACAAGGTTTGCTAAGCAAGCCAAGCAGGCTGCTTCAGTGCCCTCCCTTCTAAGTCCCGTTTAAGTCCCCCACCCCAGGCCCCCGCAGTACCCCTTCACATCTACACCATTCTAAAACAATTTCACTCAATTTCCAATACTATGCTAATTACACGTAAAATAGAGTGTTATCCTGCAAAACGTTGATGTCGTATATTTCTCTCTTTAAGTGATATCCTGTGGCTCCGAAAGGAGCCTGTTTGGTTAGGTTGTCTTGTGTGAACGAACCTTGGGTTCTTATTTCTTCTCTGTCTTCTTGGGGAGGAGCACAGCTTGGATGTTAGGAAGGACACCCCCTTGGGCAATGGTGACTCCAGACAGGAGCTTGTTCAGCTCCTCGTCATTGCGAATGGCAAGCTGAAGATGACGTGGGATAATGCGGGTCTTCTTGTTGTCGCGGGCGGCGTTACCGGCCAGCTCGAGCACTTCTGCTGCCAGGTACTCCATGACGGCTGCAAGGTACACAGGGGCACCTGCACCAACGCGCTCAGCATAGTTGCCCTTACGCAAGAGACGGTGGATTCTACCCACGGGGAACTGGAGTCCGGCCCTGCTAGAACGGGACTTTGACTTGCCCTTCACTTTGCCTCCCTTGCCGCGTCCTGACATGTTGCTGCTGCTGCTTTTCGTGATAGGAGTTAAATTTCCGCCCGCCACCTTGGTCTTTTATACCAAGCTCAGGATCAGGCCAGGTGGCCGTCTCGCGGACCCAACCAATGTAAGAGAGCCGTAGCTGCAGCCAGTCTGATCCTGAGCGGCCCGCTCGGTATATAAGGAAAAGTTAGTCGGGCCAGTTTTCAATTCTCTCGCTCCGCGCCACGAGTAACTGTGCCGCCATGCCTCCCAAAACTTCCGGAAAGGCTGCCAAGAAGGCTGGAAAGGCCCAGAAGGCCATTGCCAAGGGTGACAAGAAGAAGAAGCGCAGGAGGAAGGAAAGCTACAGCATCTACATCTACAAGGTACTGAAGCAAGTGCACCCCGACACATGAGTCTCCTCCAAAGCTATGTCCATCATGAACTCTTTCGTGAACGACATCTTCGAGCGCATCGCTGCCGAGGCTTCCCGCCTGGCGCACTACAACAAACGCTCCACCATTACAAGTCGGGAAATCCAGACAGCTGTCCGACTCTTGCTGCCCGGTGAACTGGCCAAGCATGCCGTGTCTGAGGGCACCAAGGCTGTCACCAAGTACACCTCTTCCAAGTAAGAGGTTACTTGTGCACAACAAACACGCCATCCCACTACTACAACTTAATCGGCTCCATCGGAGCCACAGTTACATGTTAAAGAGACAGTTACCGACAGTGATATATTGAGAGGGAAATAAATAAAAAAAAAATTATAATAATCTGCATTCTCTATTGGCGTAGAAACCGGACTAAATCGAAACATAATAAATAAATAAATAAATTCTGCGTGGAGTAGTTGTACACCCACTGCAAAGTGACATACATGGAGTGTGTTTGGGCTTCATTTCTTGTTTGCAGCACGCCTATTTCATGTAAACAATTTTTTTTTTTTTTTTTATTGTATGTTCTTTTATTTTATTTATTTATTTACTTACTTCTTCTTTATATATTTATTTGTTACTAGCTCTTGTTTGTTGCACCCACCCACCTCCCGAATTGATGACCTACTATACAATCGTACCTCCACGAATGTTACCAACTTACCGTTAGGCGATTTGGGTAACCGAAATTAACGCTCTCCGTCCACCAACCATTTCGATTGTCATGAAAATTATCTTCAGAACAGTTCTTTGGCCCTGAGAAGGGCCGAGTTATAGATGTCTGGTAGGTTTTGTTGTGCTTTTTGTTTTTCCCTAAGGAAGAGGACTTAAGCACGCTCTCCGCGGATGCGCCGGGCCAGCTGGATGTCCTTGGGCATGATGGTAACGCGCTTGGCGTGAATGGCACACAGGTTGGTGTCCTCGAAAAGACCCACCAGGTAAGCCTCAGAGGCTTCCTGCAGAGCCATGACGGCAGACGACTGGAAGCGCAGGTCAGTCTTGAAATCCTGGGCGATCTCACGCACCAGGCGCTGGAAGGGCAGCTTCCTGATGAGTAGCTCTGTGCTCTTCTGGTAACGACGGATCTCACGAAGGGCGACGGTTCCGGGCCTGTAACGATGGGGGTTCTTGACACCACCGGTGGCTGGGGCGGACTTGCGAGCTGCCTTGGTGGCAAGCTGCTTCCGTGGAGCCTTGCCTCCAGTGGACTGGCGGGCAGTCTGTTTAGTACGGGCCATCTCGACGACGAAATAGTCAATACGGGCGGCCCGGCAGGCGGGCGGGCTTATATACAGACATTCTCCACCTCAGTGGCCACCTCATTGGCCACGAGTGCCGCATGCGTCATCCGCAAGCTACGCCCCACCTCCAAGAGGGAGGGACGGCCTTGGATGAACGATACTACCGCTGCGTCCACAGCACGCCACCTACTCCCACCAAACCGTGGGCGAAGCCACACCAGGCCCACCTGTAGTAGCAACCACAACAACATGACTGGACGAGGCAAAGGAGGCAAGGGACTTGGAAAGGGTGGCGCCAAGCGTCATCGTAAGGTGCTTCGTGACAACATCCAGGGTATCACCAAGCCCGCCATTCGTCGTCTAGCTCGGCGTGGAGGTGTTAAACGTATATCCGGCCTCATCTACGAGGAGACCCGCGGCGTCCTCAAGGTGTTTCTGGAGAACGTCATCCGTGACGCCGTCACCTACACCGAGCACGCAAAAAGGAAGACCGTCACCGCCATGGATGTGGTGTATGCCCTGAAACGGCAGGGCCGCACCCTTTATGGTTTTGGTGGTTAATCAACCTGATGGACGGGCGCACACCACCACCACCACCACGACAAACAAATATACTGACCTAATTTTAGGTCCACATTTAAATCGCTAAAGAGTTGGTTAGACACTGAGTAAATCGTTGAAAATATATCCAATAACATGATCCTCTCTAATTCTGGACTTGTGGTATGAGTATAGGTTGTGCGTGAACGTGTTGGAACCACTTCCTAATAATTGTCAGTCAGTCAGTCAGTCAACATTCACACCTAACCTCCAGGTACCTCACCTAACTTCCTGTAGCGTCACCGAACCTCACGAAATGTAACCCAATGTAGTTTATAATCTATCCTAACATGACATAACATAACCACGCACTATATTACTTCTGTAAGAGTAATGAGTTTTAATACGCAAAGTTGCAGTTATCATTCATTCATACATACATACATACATACATAACATGCTAGTGGCAGGGGGGATTGAAGTGAATTTTAGGAGGATAGAATAGGTGCAGTGGCTAAACAGCGCTTGCGTGAGGGACTTTAAGCAGCAACTCGCCTGGATGCGGCAGGATAGAGTCAGGTCAAGCGTCCGGTGCATGTTGGGTTCCGCCATGGTTTCTCAGTGTTTGGTCGGCTTGATTGTGTGTGTTGTTTTCTTGTTTGGAGGAAATGTCTTGGTATTCTTCTTCTTAGCTTGAAGTTGATTTTCTTCTAACTCTTCTCCTCTTGTTGTTCGTCTTCCTCGTGTCTGCTATCATTCTGTAAAGACTCTATATATGCATGTAGGTATGAGTGAGTAACAGTTGCCGGTTACAGTGATACTTCATATTCGCTGGTGTTGTACTGTATGGCTTCGGTATTTCTTAATATACAAACGGCAACGTTAGGGGATTGAGGTATTTAAAAACCAGCCTACATTACTTATATATAGAAATAAATAATGTGGCTTGGACAATAATGACGACTACTCTCTCCTACCTAACCCAAACAAGGGCTTTTCGAAAGTATACATTGGACACAATTGACTTAGTACATACATTGGTGGTTTAACAAAAGCCCTCATTAGAGAAAGGTGAAGGAGCACACAGTGAACATACAGATTAATGTTTGCACGCATAGATCATGTAAGGTGAGGTGTTGAACACCAGACACGTAGTGTAGTAACTCCCTCATAGATGGCGTTATGAGGGGCCTGATGATGTAGCAGTTACCTCACAGATGGTGTTATGAGGAACTTCACATGATGATGCTGTAGCAAAACATTCACTACGTGGTGTCGTAGCATCTTGGGGACACCACGTGGTCCACATGACTCACTCATTCAAGTGGGTGAGGTGTGGTCCCAGGCCTCTCTATCGTGGAGTCTCAGGGGAAGTATAACCGTGTACCTGGGACCTCACTGTGTGAAGGTGGTTAGCTAGCTTGGGTAAGACTCAACTGCCGAGTTGTTTTTCACTGAGTTAAGCACTGTTCACCACTATTCATCACTGGTTCCATTCCTTTGCCAAATGAGGTAGTACCTTATGGCAAGAACTTGTTGATAGTCCGGTGGGGAGGAGGGGTCAGGGGAGTGAGTTGGTATGGGCCAACATATAAATAATAATAATAATAATAATAATAATAATTAACGGTTTATTGAAAGTGCTTGGCAGCCAGAAGGCTGAAAATATACAGTTACATATTTGGGGAATGGGTTACGAATTACAAATAATATACAAGTAACATGAGTGACACAAATAAGACATATAATAACTAGCTGGGGAAAAGCTCAAACTACAGTTCATTTCAACATAGTGACAGTGCAAGGAGTCGTGTTTACTGGGAGTGAGTACACTGATTTATTACAAGTTATCGATAATTTTTACAATGGTTGGGACTGGGCGGTTCTTATAGAGATCAGTTCGTGCACGTATGGGCTGGATGCGGTTGTGGTGTCGAAGAGCAATTCTCGGACTAGGGATCTCAGGTGGTAGTAGGAGCCGGTGTCGGGGATGGTGTAGAAGCTTCTTACCAAATTTGCAGATGAGGTCGTGGTGATGGTCAGTGAGAGTCTAAAGGGTCGGTCAGTGTGTTGAGCGCTTCTTGATATGTGGAGTAGGAAGGGTAGAGAATAATCTTGCATGGCCTCTTTTGCACTTTTTCTAGGTGTTTACGTTGTGTGGCATTTAGGGAAGAAGACCAGGTGAGCTTGGGAAGTATGAATGTTGTGTAAACACTGAGGAGCTCGTGTGCAGGAACACCGAGGGACTTGAGTCGGCGTAGGAGGTGGAGACGGAAACTGGAGGATTTGATAACTTCACTGACGTGTGGTTTCTAATTTAGTTTGTTGTCTATATGTATGTGTGTGTGTGTGTGTATATACTACTGTACTTTTTAGATCCTCCTACGCAAACTAACCTATTATAGTTAAGTATAGTAGGCTATACACTATTTTGTTAGTATGTGTTATAAAATGTAATTGCATGTTATTATTATTAATATTATTATTATTAATATTATTATTATTCTTATTATTATTAGTATTATTATTATTATTATTATTATTTTTATTATTGTTATTATTATTACATACTAATATAATACTAAGTTGCCCACCAGATTTCCTCAGAGATGGGAGGAGCACATTGGCGGCGGTGTTGTTTATACTCCGCCCGATTACTGATTCCTATTCACCGAGCCAGAGCTGGCGGGCGGCGTGTTATGTGCCACGTTTTGTTTCCCATTGGGCGTACCGCTCAGCTGGGGGGTTGGAGATTTCATAAAAAGAAAGTTTGAGTGGAGAGCACACCTTTTCCTTCACATACAGTTATCTTAGACCATCTACTAGTATAATAGTTTGCACAAAAATACTCTACACTCTTTATAGGTTATTGTTATGTTGTTGTTTTTTTTTTTACTTCTCATCAGATTGTGCATTCAACTAATATACACTAATAGTGTGTTTATTATTATGTTTTATAGTATTATTTCGTAAAATATTGGGTAACACAATTATAGTTCACTAGTATAGTCTATTATATTATTGGGGTTTATAGCAGTTTGTGGTCTAATAGTATCATGCTTTATGAGTGGTGTTCTATGTAGTGATGATTAGGCAATAAAATATGCTTTGGGTGTTTATAGCAGTTTGTGGTCTACTAGTATCATGCTTTATGGGTGGTGTTCTATGTAGTGATGATTAGGCCATAAAATATGCTTTTGGTTTATTGCTAACAAAATATACTTTGCTCTACCGCTGTAGTGCAATACATGGTGAAACTTACATACACCGTTAATAAAGTATTGATGGAAGAAGAAGTAAGAGGAAGAATTGTGGAGGTAATGAACAGTGAGACAATGTATAGCCTCCGGGATGGCGGCAGCGTTTCTGTTATTAATATATAATAAGACAATAGGAAAATATGTTGTTGTCTCTACCTGTATTATTACCTTTGCGATAGCATGGTTAAATTTGGGGAGGACAGAGGAAGGAGCAGGAGGTTAGGAAGGGATTTGTAGTGGGAGAGATAGTGTCTGTGATCCTCGGATCACCACTCCTCGGATTATGTCAGTTCAAGTTTAGAAGCTCAATCAACTTTCCCTGATTACGAATTGGCAACCTTTCGATTTACAACAGGTACCTACTTACTGCTACAGTAGGTAGGTGAACAGGGACCAAGGGGGCTAGGAAGAGTGTCCAAACAACTTGCCTGTGTGATGTAGTCGTGGCCAGAATTAGGTTAGGATACAGACACATCTGGCTAGTTAGTAACGCTGTACCCATACCGGAACACTCAGCATGTAAACTTTGTGATACACCTTTAAAGCACTATATTATTGAATGTGACACTGTCAAAGACATCTTGAACTATGTCATTACTTCATTGAGGACATTACATTCTTGCTGTTTATCCCAAATTGGCTAGCCCACACACTGATTAGTCAACAGTTAGAATATGACTCCAATGTATGCTGCTGGTAAATGTGTACTGTCAATGAACCAGAGTGAAAATAAGGTCGCCTCCCTTGCTGCTGCTGCTGCTGCTTCTGCTTCTGCTTCTGCTTCTGCGCCCTTCTAAGTCCCGTTTAAGTCCCCCACCCCAGGCCCCCCCAACCGCCCTTCACATCTACACCATTCAAAATCAATTTCACTCAATTTGCACAGAGTGTTATCCTGCAAAACGTTGATGTCGTATATTTCTCTCTTTAAGTGATATCCTGTGGCTCCGAAAGGAGCCTGTTTGGTTAGGTTGTCTTGTGTGAACGAACCTTGGGTTCTTATTTCTTCTCTGTCTTCTTGGGGAGGAGCACAGCTTGGATGTTAGGAAGGACACCCCCTTGGGCAATGGTGACTCCAGACAGGAGCTTGTTCAGCTCCTCGTCATTGCGAATGGCAAGCTGAAGATGACGGGGATAATGCGGGTCTTCTTGTTGTCGCGGGCGGCGTTACCGGCCAGCTCGAGCACTTCTGCTGCCAGGTACTCCATGACGGCTGCAAGGTACACAGGGGCACCTGCACCAACGCGCTCAGCATAGTTGCCCTTACGCAAGAGACGGTGGATTCTACCCACGGGGAACTGGAGTCCGGCCCTGCTAGAACGGGACTTTGATTTGCCCTTCACTTGCCCCATCCCCTGACATGCTGCACACGATAGGAGCAACGCCACCTTGCCCATACAGCCCAGATCAGCCAGGTGGCCGTCCTGCGACCCAACCAATGTAAGAGAGCCGAAGCCGCAGCTACCCGATCCGAGCAGCCAGCCTGAGAAAATCAGCCCAAACTGGAAGAAAGGCCCAGGCCAACTGCTAAGGAAGTACAAGAAGAAGAAGCAGAAAAGGAGCCACAGCACTATCTACAAGAACAAAGCAAAGTGAACCTTACATGCAGAGTCCTCCAAAGCAGTCCACCACGAACTCTTTTCGTAGAACGACATCTCCAGAAAAAAACTCACGCGAGGCTTCCGCTCAGCACTCACAAACAAACGCCCCACCATTAAGTCGGGAAATCCATACAGCCATGTCCGACTTGCTCATAACCCAGCCACATGCCGTACCTGAGGGCACCACACATTACTAAGCACACATCTCTTCAATAAGAGGTTACCAGCACAACAAACACAATCCCACTACTATTCAAACCTGAATTCTTCACGATACAAACACATGTTAAAATATATAAAGCACGACAACATATTGAGAGGAAACAAAAAAAAATTATAATAATCTGCATTCTATTGGCGAGAACAGGAACTAAATCGAAATTACAAAAAAATAAATAACAAACTATGATGGACAAATCTTAATCACATGGACACACATTGAGTGTATTTGCTCTATTTCTGCAGCACGCCCATTTCATAAAAATTTATTTTATTTTATTGAATTCCTTTTACTATTTATTTTCTACCTACTTATTCTTCATTATATATATTAATTAGCACTAGCTCTTGCTCTTGCAACTAACTCACCTCCGAATTGATAAGACCTACCACAACAAATCACCACCTCCACGAACGTTACCAACTCATCAAGAAGGGAGATTTAAAAATCGAAATTAATTTCCAATCCACCAAACTATCTTCTAATTGTCAAGAAAATTATCTTCAGAATGAATTCTTTGCCCTCGAGAATACCAATGTTTATAGATGTCTATGGTTTTGTTGTGCTTTTTTTTTTTTCCCAATGAAGAGGACTTAAGCACGCCCTCCGCGATGCCAATGTCCTGGCAATATGGCAACGCTGCATGAATGGCACAGGTTGCGTCCTCGAAAAGACCCACCATAAGCCCGAGGTTCTGCAGACCGCGACGACAGAAGCCGCGCAGGTTCAAGAAACTCAAGACCACGCAACCAGGCGCTGGCATCCTGACAGTAGCTCAGCCTTCAACATGATCTCACGAAGGGCGACGGTTCCAAACTGTAACGAATAGGGTTTGACACCACCGGTATGGTGCGACTTGCGAGCAGCCTGCAAGCTGCTTCCAGGAGCCTTGCCCCAGTGACTTGGGCAGTCTGTTTAGTACGCACCATCTCGACGAAGCCAAAAAGAAAACACGTGCGGCCCAGTTGTTGTTGTTGCCAGATAGATTGTCGACCAGAACCGACACGGCCCTTTGCCCATAGGCGGCCCATTTAAGGGCTCAGCTGAGCCCAGGAGCAGACCGGATTGATTGAGATGTATCCCACCACATATTCGAGGATCACTTAAGGCGCGTGAGCGAATCTTATCAGTGATCGCCACCACCGCCCCCACCGACCTGTCACCAGAGGGCGCGCCAACCAGTCCGCACTTACAGAGAGATGCCATTATCTGGGTGGTACGACACCCACAGGTGTTAACGGTACCAAGGATAACGGCATGTGTTTCGAGATTGAACAATCCCGAGGCTAGTGACCTCGCAAAGATAAGTGTCTGAGATTGATGCTGCCTTGACAGAAAGATCTCCGTGACGTCATTTTGATCACTTCAGGAGCACTGTACCAGTCATAAGGTGAAGGCTAACTAGGTTTGTCTGGAAGTTTTCAGCCCAAAAAGGTGTTCCCGCCAGGTACCATTTGGCTGATTGGGAACCAGCGTTGAAGTAAAGCTCTTTTGATGTATTGTAGCCCTTTCTCTTGGAGGTGATTTTTGATCTGCTGCAACAATTTGTTGAAACAACCCTGGACGTGTATGCCACCGAACGTGTAGCTGTCTTGGCTGTTTGTCTGCCACGTCGTTTCTCCGATCCCAACATGATCAAACTGGGTAAGACGACTGGTCGGCTTTTGGCTTTGAATCTGTAGCTGCCGAGATCGAGGTGATGATGTGGACGTTGTCTCTTGGTTGACTGTGTTGCAGCGCTGCATTTACCGATTAGAGTCCGTGTAATGACGGACTTGTTGTGTTGTGTTGCAGCGTGTAGTAGGGCCTCCTTGAGATTGCTACCAGTTCTGCTTGTAGTGGAGCAGTAGCTGGAAAGTTCCATTTGAGGGTCTGACCAGTGTAGAAGGCCCGGATCAGATAGGCGATCCACGAGCCGCCTGTGAAGTGATGCTGCATCAGCCGGTGTCTCGGTGGCTATGGCTTGAGAGATATTTTTTGAGGTCCTCCTTCGAGTGCTGCTTACTGTCGCCGAGGTCGGTGAATTTGGAGTGTGGGCTGTGAGGCTCCATGGTGGAGGAACAGTAACCATTGTCTCGTGTAGTCTTGGTTGTTTCTGACGAGTGTTTCTGCTGCAGGTGTCGGATGACTCCGCTTGCCTCTGAGTATCAGGTGGCCCTACCTGTGGTCGAGGTGGAGAGAGGCATCCATCTGAATCTTGGCAGCTGTGGGCTTGTCTGCTCTGCAGATTTTACGAGGAGACCGGCTGTCACCTGCTTGACTCTAATGCCAGTGGTAGTTTGCTCCATTTGCAGATTGCAAATTCCATCCACATGGGTGTTCGAGCATGGTCCTGAGAGCATTGTTTTAATGACTTTAGCCTAGCTATTTGGTCTTCTCAGTCCAATGAGTGCGGAGCACTGCAATCTACCAGCGATCTGATGGCGGCTGTGTAGCAGGCTTTGACACATGAAGGTTTGTTCCTGCGATTTGCTGGAGCGACCCCACAGGCCAGTCTGCTCTTCGTCCTCAGCCTGAGATACTGAGTTGGGCGGCTTGAAGGTGAGTTTCTGGTCAAAACCAGATTCCAAGACACCAGGGCGTTGGTCCAGACTACCGGCGTGTTTTGGTATGGAGAAGGTCTTGTCTGGTGTTCGCAGATGGCCACCGCCTTCGGGCTGGATTTATCTTTAGTCCAAGTCTGTTGCACTTCTCTAAGTTGGAGGCGGTTGCGTGTGGCTAGTCTGTTCGATCTCTCACTATGAGCTGTAAGTCGTCCGCATATAGGAGCTTGGCTGTTTGTCTGAAGGAAGTTTGACCAGATTTATCAGGACATTGAAAGCATTGGACTGAGGATGCCTCCTTGTGGGTCTCTGTTTCATGACCCCTGTAGCTTGAGGTCGCTTCCCTGAAAGGCATCGCTTCTCTCTGTGTGAGGTAGTTCTGAACCACCCTCAGCAACCTTCCTTTGACGCCTTTTTAGCGAAAGCCAGAGTTGCACGGCCAAAGGATTAGCGTTCGAAGGCTTTCTCCAGGTCAGAGTGAAGACCACCAGAGCTGGTTTGTTGTCCACTGTGCGAGTATCTCGGCGATGTTGTTGCCTGAGCCGGTGTTCTTGTGTAAGCAAAGATGGAGGGTGCTGCCTACTTTCCACTTGAGTTTGTTGAGAGCCATTCTTTCTCCGTCCCCTATGCAGCTGAGAAGGAGAGGGCTCCTTGATCTGTTGTTCTTC
>NW_024735349.1:0-14836 GCF_018991925.1 Homarus americanus | reverse complement strand
ACACCTCAGACAGTCTCAGGTACAGTTCTCACACTCGCAGGTACACCTCCGACACTCCCAGGTACAACTCTGACACTCCTAGGTACACCTCTGACACTCCCAGGTACACCTCTGACACTCCCAAGCACACCTCTGACACTCCCAGATACTCCACTGACATTCCGTGGTACACCTCTGACACTCCCAGGTACACCGCTGAAACTGCCAGGTACACCTTCGACACTCCCAGGAACACCTCCGACACTCCCAGGTACACTTCTCACATTCCCAGGTACACCTCCGACATTCCCAGGTACACCTCTGACACTCCCAGGTACACCTCTGACACTGCAGGGTACACCTCTGACACTCCCAGGTACACCTCTGACACTCCCAGTTACACCTCTGACACTAACAGGTATGCCTCTGACACTTCCCAAGGTACACCTCTGACACTGCCAGGTGCTCACTGACATTCCTGGTTTTTTACCTGCCTCCCAGGTACATGTCCGGCACTCCCAGATACGCCTTTGACACTCCCGGGTACAGCTCTGACACTCCCAGGTACATCTCTGACACTTCCAGGTACTCAACTGACACTCCCTGGTACACCCCTGACACACCCAGGTACATCTCTGACACTCCCAGGTACACCCCAGACACTCCCAGGTACACTTCTCACACTCCTAGGTACACCTCTGACACTTCTAGATACTCCTCTGTCACTCCCTGATACACCTCTAACACTCCCAGGTACACCGCTGACACTGCCAGGTACACCGCTGACACTGCCAGGTACACCTCAGACACTGCCAGGTACACCTCAGACGCTGCCAGGTACACCTCAGACACTCCCAGGTACACCTCAGATACTCCAAGGTGCACCTCTGACACTCCCAATTGCACCTCTGACACTCCCAGGCACACCTCTGACACTCCCAGGTACACCTCTGACACTCCCAGGTACTCCACTGACACTCCCAGGTACACTTCTCACACTCCCAGGTACACCTCCGACTCTCCCAGGTACACCTCTGACACTCCCAGGTACACCTTTGACACTCCAGAGTACACCTCTGACACTCCCAGGTACACCTCTGACACTCCCAGGTACACCTCAGGCACTCCCAAGTACACCTCTGACACTCCCAGGTACTCCACTGACATTCCGTGGTACACCTCTGACACTCCCAGGTACACCGCTGACAATGCCAGGTACACCTCCGACACTCCCAGGAACACCTGACACCCCCAGGCACACCTCACACCCCAGGCACACCTCCGGACACCCCTAGGCACACTGACACCCCAGGTACACCTCTGACACTCCAGGGTACACCTCTGACACTCCCAGGTACACCTCTGACACGCCCAGGGACACCTCTGACACTCCCATGTATACCTCCGATACTCCCAGGTACACCTCTGACACTCCCAGGTCCGCCTCCGACACTCCCAGGTACAACTCCGACACTCCCAGGTAAACCTCCGATTCTCCTGGGTACACCTCTCACACTCCCAGGTACACCTCTGTCACTCCCAGGTACACCTCTGACACTCCCAGGTATACCTCTGACACTCCCAGGTACACCTCTGACACTGCCAGGTACTCCACTGACATTCCCTGGTACACCTTTGACACTCCCAGGTACACGTCCGGCACTCCCAGATACGCCTCTGACACTCCCGGGTACAGCTCTGACACTCCCAGGTACACCTCTGACACTTCCAGGTACTCCACTGACACTTCTAGGTACTCCTCTGTCACTCCCTGATACACCTCTAACACTCCCAGGTACACCGCTGACAATCCCAGGTACACCGCTGACACTGCCAGGTACACCTCAGACACTGCCAGGTACACCTCAGACACTGCCAGGTACACCTCAGACACTCCCAGGCACACCTCAGACACTCCAAGGTGCACCTCTGACACTCCCAAGTGCACCTCTGACACTCCCAGGCACACCTCTGACACTCCCAGGTACACCTCTGACACTCCCAGGTACTCCACTGACACTCCGAGGTACACTTCTCACACTCCCAGGTACACCGACTCTCCCAGGTACACCTCTGACACTCCCAAGTACACCTTTGACACTCCAGAGTAAACCTCTGACACTCCCAGGTACACCTCTGACGCTCCCAGGTACACCTCAGACACTCCTAGGTACACCTCTCACACTCTCAGGTACACCTCTCACACTCCCAGGTTCTCCTGTGACACTCCCTGGTATTTCTCTGACACTCCCAGGTACACCTCAGACACTCCCAGGTACACCTTAGACACTCCAAGGTACACCTCTGACATTCCCAGGCACACCTCTGACACTCCCAGGTACACCGCTGACACTGCCAGGTACACCTCTGACACTCCATATACACCTCCGACACTCCCAGGTACACCTCTGACACTCCCAGGTACTCCACTGACACTCCCTGGTACACCCCTGAAACTCCCAGGTACACCTCTGACACTCCCAGGTGCACTTCTGACACTCCCAGGTACTTCACTGACACTCCCTGGTACACCCCTGACACTCCCACGTATACCTCTGACATTCCCAGGTACACTTCTCACACTCCGAGGTACACCACTGACACTTCTAGGTACTCCTCTGTCACTCCCTGATACAGCTCTAACACTCCCAGGTACACCGCTGACACTCCCAGTTACACCGCTGACACTGCCAGGTACACCTCAAACACTGCCAGGTACTCCACTGATACCTGTGGTACACCTCTGACATTCCCAGGCACACCCCCAGACACTCCCCAGGCACACCCCTCACACCCTAGGCACACCTCTGACACTCTAGGCACTCTGTCACTCCCTGATACACCTTTAACACTCCCAGGCACGCTGACATTCCCAGTTACACTGCTGGACACTGCCAGGTACAATTTCAGACACCGCCAGGCACACCCCAGACACCCCAGGCACAGCTCAGACACCTGCTGCGCACCTCTGACACTCCCCAAGTGCACCTTTGACACTCCCCAGCCACACCTCTGACACTTGCAGGACTCCACTGAGCACCTGTGGTACACCTGACACTCCCAGGCACATCTCTGACACTCCCAGGCACACCCCAGACACTCCCAGGCACACTTCTCACACTCCCTAGGTACACCTCTGACACTCTAGGCACCCTCTGTCACCCCAGGCACACCTCTGACGCCCCAGGCACACCTCTGAAACTCCCAGGTACTCAACTGACATTCCGTGGTACACCTCTGGCACTCCCAGGTACACCGCTGAAACTGCCAGGTACACCTTCGACACTCCTAGGAACACCTCTGACACTCCCAGGTACACTTCTCACACTCCCAGGTACACCTCCGACATTCCCAAGTACACCTCTGACACTCCCAGGTACACCTCTGACACTGCAGGGTACACCACTGACACTCCCAGGTACACCTCTGACACTCCCAGGTACACCTCTGACACTTCCAGGCATACCTCTGACACTCCCAGGTACACCTCTGACACTGCCAGGTACTCCACTGATATTCCCTGGTACACCTTTGACACTCCCAGGTACACGTCCGGCACTACAAGATACGCTTCTGACACTCTCAGGTACAGCTCTGACACTCCCAGGTACACCTCTGACACTCCCAGGTACTCCACTGACACTCCCTGCTACACCCCTGACACACCCAGGTACATCACTGACACTCCCAGGTACACCCCAGACACTCCCAGGTAAACTTCTCACACTCCTAGGTACACCTCTGACACTTCTAGGTACTCCTCTGTCACTCCCTGATACACCTCTAACACTCCCAGGTACACCGCTGACACTCTCAGGTACACCGCTGACACTGCCAGGTACACCTCAGACACTGCCAGGCACACTTCACAGACACCGGCCAGGTACACCAGACAGCTCCCAGGTACACCTCCAGATGCTCAAGGTGCACCTCTGAGCACTCTAAGTGCCTCCTGGCCTCCCCAGGCCTCCTGACCTCCCAGATTGCACCTCGGCCTCCCCAGGTGCTCCACTGACATTCCCTCGTACACCTCTGACCTCCCAGGTACACGTCCGACACTCCCAGATACACCTCCTAACACTCCCAGGTGCAGCTCTGGCTCCCAGGTACACTTCTGACACTCCCAGACCTCCACTGACCTCCTGAGCACACCCCTGACACTCCCAGGTGCACCTCTGAGCACTCCCAGGTGCACTTCTCACACTCCGAGGTACACCACTGACACTTCAGGTACTCCTCTGTCCACTCCCTGATACACCTCTAACAGTCCCAGGTACACCGCTGACCTCCCAGTTACACCGCTGACACTGCCAGGTACACCACAGACACTGCCAGGTGCACCTCCAGCAGACACTCCATGTACAGCTCCAGACACTCCAAGTGCCTCTGACCTCCCAGAGTTAAGCTGAGCCTCCCCGGCCACACCTCTGACACTTCCAGGTGCTCACTGACGCTCAAGTGGTACACCCTGACCTCCCAGATTACCTTCTCACCTCCAGTTACACCACTGACACTTCTAGGTGCTCCTCTGTCACTCCCTGATACACCTCCTAACAGTCCCAGGTACACCGCTGGCCTCCCAGTTTACAGCTGACACTGCCAGGTACACCACAGACGCACCAGGTACACCTCAGACACTCCCATGTACAGCTCAGACACTCCAAGGTGCACCCCTCTGACATGCAAGTGCACCTTTGACACTCCCAGCCACACCCCTGACACTTCAGGTGCTCCACTGACCTCCGTGGTACACCCCTGACATCCCAGGTGCCTTCTCCCACACTCCTAAGACACCTCTGGCAGCTAAGGTGCTCCTCTGTCACTCCCTGATGCAGCTAACCTCCCAGGTACACCATGACATTCCCAGGTACACCGCTGACCTTGCTGCTGGGTACACCTCAGACAGTCCTCCAGGTACAGTTCTCACACTGGGTACACCTCCGGCCTCCCAGGTACACCTCCTGACACTCCTAAGAGTGCACCTCTGACCTCCCAGGTAACCTCTGGCCTCAGGTACACCTCTGGCCTCCCAGGTACTCCACTGACATTCGTGGTGCACCTCTGACACTCCCAGGTACACCGCTGGGGCACCAGGTGCACCTTCGACACTCCCAGGAACCTCTCACACTCCCAGGTACACCTCTGACACTCCCAGGTACACCTCAGCACTCCCAGGTATACCTCCTGACCTCCCAGGTACACCTCTGACACTGCCAGGTACTCCACTGACATTCCCTGGTACACCGACACTCCCAGTGCACGTCCGACACTCCAGATACGCCTCCTGACCTCCCGGGTACAGCTCTGACACTCCCAGGTACACCTCCTGACACTTCCAGGTGCTCCTGACACTCCCTGGTACACCTGACACCAGGTACATCTCTGACCTCCAGGTACACCCCAGACACTCCCAGGTACACTTCTCACACTCCTGGGTACACCTCCTGACACTTCTAGGTACTCCTCTGTCACTCTGATACACCTCTACTCGGTACACTTCAGCAATCCCAGGTACACCGCTGACACTGCCAGGTACACCTCCAGACACTGCCAGGTACACCTCAGACACTGCCAGGTACACAGGCACTCCCAGGTACACCTCCAGATACTCAAGGTGCACCTCTGGCACTCCCAGTGCACCTCTGACCTCCCAGGCACCTCTGACACTCCCAGGTACACCTCTGACACTCCCAGGTACTCCTGACACTCCCAGGTACACTTCTCTCACCTCCCAGGTACCTCCGACTCTCCCAGGTACACCTCTGACACTCCCAGGTGCACCTGACACTCCAGGTACCTCGGCTCCAGGTACACCTCTGACACTCCCAGGTACACCTCAGGCACTCCCAAGTACCTCTGACACTCCCAGGTACTCCACTGACATTCCGTGGTACACCTCCTGACACTCCCAGGTACACCGCTGACAATGCCAGGTACACCCCTCCAACCTCCCAGGGCCTCGACACTCCCACACTTCTCCACTCCCAGGTGCACCTCCGACACTCCTGGGCACACCTCTGGCCTCCCAGGTACACCTCTGACCTCCAGAGACACACCTCTGACACTCCCAGGTGCACCTCTGACACGCTTGGGGCCTCTGACACTCCCCAGGTATACCTCCGATGCTCTAGCAGGATTTACACCTCTGACCTCCCAGGTCACCTCCGACCTCCCAGATTACAACTCCGACACTCCCAGATTAGGCCTCCGATTCTCTGGGTACACCTCCACCTCCCAGGTACACACCTCTGTCACTCCCAAGGTACACTCAGGCTCTTAGGTATACCTCTGGCCTCCCAAGTTACACCTCTGACACTGCCAGATTACTCCACTGACATTCCCTGGTACACAGCCTCAGGTACGTCCAGCACTCCCAAGGTGCAGCCTCTGGCCTCCAGGTGCAGGCTCACTCAGGTACACCTCTGACACTTCCAGGCGCTCCACCCCTTCCTAGAGTACTCCTCTATCACTCCCTGATACACCTCTAACATTCCCAGGTACACCGCTGACAATCCCAGGTACACCGCCCCAGCCTGCCAGGCCTCCAGACACTGCCAGGTACACCTCAGACACTGCCAGGTACACCTCAGACACTCCCAGGTACACCTCAGGGGCCTCCCAAGGTGCACCTCTGGCCTCCCAGTGCACCTCTGGCCTCCCAGGTACACCTCCTGGCCTCCCCAGACCTCCACTGACCTCCAGGTGCACTTCTCACACTCCCAAGATTGCACCGACTCTCCCAGATTACACCTGTGACCTCCCAAATTACACCCAGCCCTTTGACACTCCAGAGTAGGCCTCCTGACCTCCAGTGCACACCTCTGGCCTCCCAGGCACACACCTCAGACACTCCCTAGGTGCACCTCTCACACTCTCAGGTGCACCTCTCACCTCCCAGGTTCTCCTGAGCCTCCCTGGTATTTCTCTGACACTCCCAGGTACACCTCAGACACTCCCAGGTACACCTCAGACACTCCCAGACACACCTCCTGACATTCCCAGGCACACCATGACCTCCCAGGTACCGCTTGACACTGCCAGGTACACCCCTGACACTCCATGCCTCGACACTCCCCAGGTACACCTCTGACACTCCCAAGTGCTCGGCCCAGCCTCCTAATTTTACCCCTAGAGCCTTCCCAGAGTACACCTCTGGCCTCCCAGGTGCCTTCTGACCTCCCAAGGTGTCCTGTCATCCCTGGGTACACCCATACACTCCCAGATTTGCACCTCTGACCTCCCAGGTTACCTTCACCTCCGAGGTACACCACGACGCTAGGTGCTCTGTCACTCCCTGATGCACCTCTAACTCCCCGGTACATCGCTGACCTCCCAGTTACACCGCTGACACTGCCAGGTACACCTCAGACCCTCCAGGTACTCCACTGACCTCCGTAGTGCCTCTGAGCATTCCCAAGGTACACCTGACACTCCCAGGTACACTTCTCACACTCCCTAGGTACACACCTCCTGACACTTCTAGGTACTCCTCTGTCCTCCCTGATACACCTTTAACACTCCCCAGGTACTCCCTTTGACATTCCCAGTTACACCGCTGACACTGCCAAGGTACACCTCCAGACACTGCCAGGTACACCTCAGACACTCCCAGGTGCAGCTCCAGACACTCCAAGGTGCACCTCTGACCCTCCCAAGTGCACCTTTGACCTCCCAACCACACCTCAGGCACTCCCAGATTACTCCACTGGCCTCCGTGAGTACACCCTGACACTCCCAGGTACATCTCTGGCCTCCCAGGTACACAGACCTCCCAGGTACACTTCTCACACTCCTAGGTACACCTCTGACACTTCTAAGGTATACTCACATCACTCCCAGGTGCACCTCTGGCCTCCCAGGTACACACCTCTGACACTCCCAGGTACTCAGCTTGGCATTCCATTGGTACCTCCTGACCTCCCAGGGTACACCGCTGAAACTGCCAGATTACACCTTCGACACTCCCGAGACACCTCCGACCTCCCCAGGGTACCTTCTCCACTCCCATTTTTACCTCAGAACATTCAGGTTACCTCTGACACTCCCAGGTACACCTCCCCTGACACTGCAGGGCACCTCCTGACACTCCCAGGTGCACCTCCTAACATCCCAGGTGCACCTCCTGAGCCCTCCCAGGGCATCCATCTGACGCTCAGGTGCACCTCTGACACTGCCAGATTGCTCACTGACTTCCTGGTACACCTTTGACTACTCCCAGGTGCAGTCCGGCACTCCCAGATACGCCTCTGACACTCCCAGTGCAGTTCGACTCAGGTACACCTCTGACACTTCCAGGTACTCCACTGACCTCCCTGGTACACCCTTGACACACCGGGTACATCTCGGCACTCCAGAGTACACCCTGGGCACTCCCAGTGCCCTTCTCCCACCTCCCTAGGTACCTCAGGCACTTCTAGGTATTCCTCTGTCACTCCCCTGAGTACACCTCTAGCACTCCCAGGTTGCACCGCTGACACTCCCAGGTACACCGCTGACACTGCCAGGAACACCTCAGACACTGCCAGGTGCACCTCAGATGCTGCCAGTGCACACCTCCAGACACTCCCAGGTACCTCCAGATGCTCCAAAGGTGCACCTCTGGCCTCAAGTGCACCTCCTGGCCTCCCCCAGGCACACCTCCTGACCTCCCAGGTGCCTCTGACACTCCCAGGAACTCCACTGACATTCCCCTCGTACACCTCTGGCCTCCCAGGTGCGATCCGACACTCCCAGATACACCTCTAACCTCCCAGGTACAGCTCCTGGCCTCCCAGGTGCACTTCTGACCTCCCAGGTGCTCCACTGACCTCCCTGGGTACACCCCTGACACTCCCAGGTACACCTCTGACACTCCCAGGTACACTTCTCACACTCCGAGGTACACCACCACACCTTCTAGGTACTCCTCTGTCACTCCTGATACACCTCTAACAGTCCCAGGTACACCACCCTGACACTCCCAGATTACACCGCTGACACTGCCAGGTACCACAGACACTGCCAGGTACACCTCAGACACTCCCATGTACCAGCTCAGACACTCCAGGTGCACCTCTGACACTCCCAAGTGCTGTGACACTCCCAGCCACCTCTGAGCACTTCCAGGTACTCCACTGACCTCCGTGGTACACCCCTGACACTCCCAGGTCACACTTCTCACACTCCGAGGTACACCACTGACACTTCAGGTACTCCTCTGTACTCTGACACTCCTCTAGTCCCAGGTACACCGCACACTCCCACCGCTGACACTGCCAGGTACACCACAGACACTGCCAGGTACACCTCAGACACTCCCATGTGGCTCAGACACTCCGGTGCACCTCGACACTCCCAAGTGCACCTGACACTCCCAGCCACCTGACACTTCCAGGTACTCACTGACACTCCGTGGTACACCCCTGACACTCCCAGGTACACTTCTCACACTCCCTAGGTACACCTCCGACACTTCTAGGTACTCCTCTGTTCTGGCCTGCTCCCAGTGCTCACAGCACTCCCAGGCACCTTCTCACCTCCCAGGTACACCTCCGACTCCCAGGTACACCTCTGACACTCCCAGGTACACCTTGACACTCCAAGTACACCTCTGACCTCCCAGGTACACCTCTGACACTCCCAGATACGCCTCTGACGCTCCCGGGTACAGCTCTGACACTCCCAGGTACACCTCTGACACTTCCAGGTACTCCACTGACACTTCTAGGTACTCCTCTGTCCTCCATGATACCTCTAACACTCCCAGGTACAGCTGACAATCCCAGGGACACCGCTGACACTGCCAGGTACCCTCAGACACTGCCAGGTACACCTCGGACACTGCCAGGTACACCTCCAGACACTCCCAGGTACAGCTCAGACACTCCAGGTGCCTCTGACACTCCCAGTGCACCTTTGACCTCCCAGCCACCTCCTGACACTTCCAGGTACTCCACTGACACTCCGTGGTACACCCCACTCCCAGGTACACCTCTGACACTCCCAGGTACACCCAGACACTCCCAGGTACCTTCTCACACTCCCAGGTACACCTCTGGCACTGCCAGGTACTCCACTGACATTCCTGGTACACCTTTGACCTCCCAGGTACACATGTCCAGCACTCCCAGATACGCCCAACTTGGCACTCCCAGGTACAGCTCTGACCTCCCAGGTACACCTCTGACACTTCAGGTACTCCTCTGACACTCTCTGGTACACCCCTGACCACCCAGGTACATCTGACACTCCCATGTGCACCCCAGACTCCAGGTACACTTCTCACACTCCAGGTACACCTCTGACACTTCTAGATACTCCTCTGTCACTCCTGATACACCTCTAACTGCTCCCAGGTACACCGCTGAACACTGCCGGTACACCGCACACCTGCCAGGTACACCTCGGACACTGCCAGGTACACCTCAGGCACCTGCCAGGTACACCTCAGACACTCCCAGGTACACCTCAGATACTCCCAGGTGCACCTCCCAGCACTCCCAGTGCACCTCCCAGCACTCCCAGGCACCTCTGACACTCCCAGGTACCTCTGACGCTCCCAGGTGCCTCCACCCCCAGCACTCCCAGGTACTTCTCACACTCCCAGGTACCTCCGACTCTCCCAGGTACACCTCTGACACTCCAGGTACACCTTTGACACTCCAGAGTACACCTCTGAGCCTCCCAGGTACACCCTCTGACACTCCCAGGTGACACCTCAGGCACTCCCAAGTACACCTCCTGACTCCCGGTGCTCCACCCCCGGCGCTCCCAGGTACACTTCTCCTGCTCCCAGGTACCTCCGACTCTCCCAGGTACCTCCCAACACTCCCAGGTACACCTTTGACACTCAGAGTACACCTCTGACCTCCCAGGTACCTCTGGCGCTCCCAGGTACGCCTCTGACCTCCCAGGTCAGCTCCCTGACACTCCCAGGTACACCTCCTGACACTTCAGGTACTCCACCTGACACTTCTAGGTGCTCCTCTGTCACTCTGATGTACCTCCTAACACTCCCAGGTACACCTGACAATCCCAGACACCGCTGACACTGCCAGGTACCCTCGAACACTGCCAGGTACACCTCCAGACACTGCCAGGTACCTCAGACACTCCCAGGTACAGCTCAGACACTCCAGGTGCACCTCTGACACTCCCAAGTGCTCCTTGACCTCCCAGCCACACCTCTGACACTTCCAGGTACTCCACTGACACTCCGTGGTACACCCCTGACACTCCCAGGTACACCTCACACCTCCCAGGTACACCCCCAGACACTCCCAGGCCACCTTCTCACACTCCCAGGTACACCTCTGCACACTGCCAGGTGTACTCCCTGACATTCCTGGTACACACACTCCCAGGTACATGTCCGCTGCCTCCCAGATACGCCTGACACTCCCAGGTACAGCTCTGACACTCCCAGGTACACCTCTGACACTTCCAGGTACTCCACTGCTCTGGTACACCCCAGCACACCCAGGTACATCTCTGACACTCCCAGGTACACCCAGACACTCCCAGGTACACTTCTCACACTCCTAGGTACACTCTGACACTTCTGCCAGGTACAGCTCTGACACTCCCAGGTACACCTCCTGACACTTCCAGGTTGCTCACTGACCTCCTGGTACACCCTGACATGCCAGGTGCATCTCTGACACTCCCAGGTACACCCAGGCACTCCCAGGTACACTTCTCCTGCTCCTAGGTACACCTCTGACAGCCCTGGGTACTCTCTGTCCTCCCTGATTCCTCTAACACTCCCAGGTACACCGCCGACAATCCCAGGTACACCGCTGACAGTCACCGACTGCCAGGTACACCTCAGACACTGCCAGGTACACCTCAGACCTGCCAGGTACACCTCAGACACTCCCAGGTACACCCCTAGATACTCCAAGGTGCACCTCTGACACTCCCAAGTGCACCTCTGACACTCCCAGGCACACCTCTGACCCTCCCAGGTGCTCCTCTGACCTCCCAGGTACTCCACTGACATTCCCTGGTACACCTTTGACCTCCAGATACCTCCGGCCTCCCAGATACACCCTCCCTCCCAGGTACAGCTCTGACACTCCCAGGTACCTTCTGACACTCCGGGTACTCCTGACCTCCCTGGTACACCCCTGACACTCCCAGGTACACCTCTGACCTCCCAGGTACCACTTCTCACTCCGAGGTGCACCTCTGACACTTCTAGGTGCTCCTCTGTCACTCCTGATGCACCTCTAACACTCCCAGGTACACCGCTGACACTCCCAGGTTACACCGCTGACACTGCCAGGTACCACAGACACTGCCAGGTACACCTCAGACACTGCAGTGCAGCTCAGACACTCCCAAAGGTGCACCTCTGACACTCCCAAGTGCACCTCTGACACTCCCAGCCACACCTCGACACTTCCAGGTACTCACGGCCTCCGTGGTACACCTGGCCTCCCAGTACACCTCTGACCTCCCAGTACACCCCAGACACTCCCAGGTGCACTTCTCACACTCCTGGGTACACCTCCTGACCTTCTAGGTGCTCCTCTGTCACTCCCTGATGCTGTACTGGCACTCCCAGGTACACCGCTGACATTCCGGTACGCTGGGCACTGCCAGGTACACCTCCGACATTCCAGGTACACCTCTGACACTCCCAGGTACACCTCTGACACTGCAGGGTGCACCACTGACACTCCCAGTGCACCTCCTGACACTCCCAGGTACACCTCTCGACACTCCCAGGTATACCTCCTGGCACTCCCAGGTACACCTCTGACTGCCAGGTACTCACTGACATTCCCTGGTACCTTTGACACTCCCAGGTACACGTCCGGCACTCCCAGATACGCCTCTGACCTCGGGTACAGCTCTGACACTCCCAGGTACACCTCTGACACTTCCAGGTACTCAGCTTGACACTCCTGGTACACCCTGACACCCAGGTACATCTCTGACCTCCCAGGTACACCCCAGACACTCCCAGGTACCTTCTCACACTCCTAGGTGCACCTCTGACATTTCTGGGTGCTCCTCTGTCACTCCTGATACACCTCTGACACTCCCAGGTACACCAGCTAACACTCCCAGGTACACGCTGACACTGCCAGGTACACCTCAGACACTGCCAGGTACACCTCCAGACGCTGCCAGGTGCACCTCAGACACTCCCAGGTCACCTCAGATGCTCCAAGGTGCATCTCTCTGACCTCCCAATTGCCTCTGACACTCCCAGACTCCCAGGCACACCTCTGACACTCCAGGTACACCTCTGAGCCTCCCAGGTACTCCACTGACCTCCCAGGTACACTTCTCACACTCCTAGGTACACCTCCGAGCTCTCCCAGGTACACCTCAGACACTCCCAGGTACACCTTTGACCTCCAGAGTACACCTCTGGCCTCCCAGGTACACCTCTGACCTCCCAGGTACACCTCAGGCACTCCCAAGTACACCTCTGACCTCCCAGGTGCTCCACTGACATTCCGTGGTACCTCTGACACTCCCAGGTACACCGCAGCAATGCCAGGTACACCTCCGGCACTCCCAGGAACACCTCCGACACTCCCAGGTGCCTTCTCACACTCCCAGGTACACCTCCGACACTCCCAGGTACACATCTGACACTCCCAGGTACCTCTGACCTCAGGGTGCACCTCTGACACTCCCAGGTACACCTCTGACACGCCCAGGACACCTCTGACACTCCCAGGTATACCTCCGATGCTCCTAGGTACACCTCTGACACTCCCAGGTCGCCTCCGACACTCCCAGGTACAACTCCGGCACTCCCAGGTAAACCTCCGATTCTCCTGGTGCACCTCTACCTCCCAGGTACACCTCTGACACTCCCAGGTACCTCTGACACTCCCAGGTATGCCTCTGACCTCCCAGGTGCCCTCTGAGCCTTGCCAGATTATCCACTGACATTCCTGGTACACCTTTGACACTCAGGTACGTCCGGCACTCCCAGATGCCTCTGACCTCCGGGTACAGCTCTGACCTCCCAGGTCACCCCTCTGACACTTCAGGTGCTCACTGACACTCCCTGGTACACCCCTGACACCAGGTACATCTCTGACCTCCCAGGTACACCCCCAGACACTCCCAGGTACACTTCTCACACTCCTAGGTGCACCTCTGACACTTCTAGGTGCTCCTCTGTCACTCCTGATGCACCTCTAACACTCCCAGGTACACCGCTGACAATCCCAGGTACACCGCTGACACTGCCAGGTACACCTCAGAGCACTGCCAGGTAACCTCAGACACTGCCAGGTACACCTCAGACACTCCCAGGTACACCTCAGATACTCAAGGTGCCTCTGCCTCCCAAGTGCACCTCTGACACTCCCAGGCACACCTCTGGCCTCCCAGGTACACCTCTGACACTCCAGGTGCTCACTGACATTCCTGGTACACCTCGACACTCCCAGGTACGTCCGACTCTCCCAGATACCTCCTGACACTCCAGGTACAGCTCTGACCTCCCAGGTACCTTCTCGGCCTCCCAGGTCTCCACTGACCATCCCTGGTACACCTCTGACACTCCCAGGTACACCTCTGACACTCAGGTACCTTCTCACCTCCAGTACACCTCTGACACTTCTAGGTGCTCCTCTGTCACTCCCTGATACCTCTGACACTCCCAGGTACACTGCTGACCTCCCAGTTACACCGCTGACACTGCCAGGTACACAGACACTGCAGGTACACCTCAGACACTCCAGGTACAGCTCAGACACTCCAGGTGCACCTCTGGCACTCCCAAGTGCACCTTTGACCTCCCAGCCACCTCTGACACTTCAGGGACTCACTGACCTCCGTGGTACACCCCTGACACTCCCAGGTACACCTCTGGCTTGCTCCCAGTACACACCAGACACTCCCT
>NW_024735348.1:0-17179 GCF_018991925.1 Homarus americanus | reverse complement strand
TAAATGTTTCATAACACTTCCTTGAGATAAATGTATAGTATATATCAGTGCCTCAAAGAGAGCTCAGGTTCTCAACAAGCTCACCATATTAACAATATTATTATTATCCACTCTGTATCTATATTTTCTATATAAATAAACTGTTACAATTCAATTCAATTTAGGAGAAGCAGTACAACAGTTTGTAATAAAGTTGAACAAGAGGACAGAGCTGTCAAGGATTATATCTAGTTGGCAAAATATTTTTGCAATGTTAATTTCTCATCTATCTATATGAAAATTTCTCTAAAACAGTTTGATAATACAATAAGAGCAGGTATATATAAATATATATTTTTTCACGGGATTAGCCCACATCAGAGAATGGGGAGAAAATGTAATAAAATATAATAATAATAATAAGAACCATAAAAATACAAAATGAAAAAGATCAAAGTGAGAAACAATATATGTTTGTTGTGTTGTCAAAGGTAAGAGAAACAATTGAGACCCTGCAATTGTGTACATGAAGGAACGTCAATTCAGCAACCTGGGACTTGGTCACAATTTTCGTGATGCCATATGGCAGTAGGGTCTACCATTAGACAACACATTATGCTTCTAATATCTTCCCAGTTGGTAGTACCTGTTTGGTAGCTGCCTACTACCTACATAAAGTAGGTATTACAAGAAAGATTAATACTTAGACAATAGATATTTTAAAAATTTAAAAGAAGGAGCATAGTCTTAGCTCGGATGGGTGGGGGTAAGTTGTTCCATGTATTTTATGGAGGTCTGGGACTGAGACCATGGGTGGGTCTTAGTGGCTCTGGGTGCCTTAAGTTGTATCTCTGATTATTCCGGAGCTGATAAAGTTTTGTCAAACAAATGATTGACAGATTTATACACAAAGGGCACAGCAGTAGGCGTTAATATCTCGAATTTTAAATTTTCAATTTAGCTAAATTGTTCCATTTGTGATGGGTTTTCAACTCTCTTTACAACCAGGATTGGGGTTTTGAAGAGCCAGAAGCTATAACAAATTTTATCACCAAATTTAATGTAACATATTATATATAACAATTACCTTTATTGTCACCCCAATTCTTTATTTTAACTACTCATTTATTTTTATACTTATTCTACTTTCTCATTCTTTCTTTATTATTCACCTATTCTTTCTCACGTACCCATGAGAGGGGAGAAATAAAGGCGATGCAGTGGACAATTTTTACGTTGAGAGAGTGTGAGGAGAGTACAGGACCAACGGTTTGTGATTAGGCTAGAACACACACCAAGGAAACTCAGGAAGCTGGTTAGAGGACTAAGATACAATACTTCAGGAAATATATAGTTATTATATATACAACTCACCGTATTACTAACAATACCAAGACCTTTATAACATCAACATTTCTCAAAGAGGATGAATTAGGACTCTTAAAAATAACGGTTACAGTATTTATTCAATACTTTATATTAGGTTTAACAGTTACACTTCAAAACAATAAACCTATGCTCCTAGCTAGTTAAACGGGGACCATGACTCGCAATACATTTTGGGAAACGGATCAAACCTAATAGGTACTCACATTATAGCCGACAGATGAGGAGGTGACACCCAGGACACAACCACACTTAACTCTGATCAACACAGACTCCGCTTTTCAACCGCGTCAGCCAACAAGGGACACCACAACTTTCATGACGTCACGCCTCATAGGCTCTCTCATTGGTCGAAGACAGACCCAAAGGCCTTCATAGTATTGGCTCGAAATTGTGGGGAACTTTCAGGTGAGAGAACTCAAACATTGTTACAAGGGCCCCATAGTGTGTGACTGTATATCAGGTGTTGGTAGACAAGATCATAAAAGATTTCTTTCATTGCTGTAAGAGTGAGTGACTATCGAGTGTGATGCATGATACCACACTGTTTATTGACTTAACTGTGAATGGCTTGTATGTGGTTTCTCCAGTTAAGTTTCTCATCAACAATAACTCCGAGGAATTTATTATTTTGTTCGTTCTTGAGAACTTTACTACCAAGGTACAGGGTTTTCCTTCTGTGAAAGAACGTAGTGGGTTTTCGAGGTTTAAGGTCAGTTTATTACGTATTACCCAGGTCTTGACTTTAGTCAATTCAGTGGTCATAGTTCTCATCAAGGAATGGTTGTCTGAGTTGCTGGCATAGAGATTACCTATCATCTGCAAACAAGTTGTATTTGATGAGTGTGCTGCCGTAAACTATATCGTTATGTCCAACAAAACAACACTGACCAAAGAAACAACCTTTGGGGACGCCAACAAGCTGGAGAGTCAGATTAGCGATTTATCACTGACTAACTGCTTCCTATTGACAGATATAAGATAAGCCAATTGTGAACAGCCCCCAACACAGAAATGTTCAAGCGAAAGGAGGATGGTGTGGTCAGCATAGAGATCCAAGAATATACCGACTGTAAACAGACTGTCCTCAAATGAGCGGATGTGCAGGTACCCAAGACAAAAAACTCCCCAGTGAGTACTCAGCCTAGTTCCCCCCTCACCCTCAGTTGGGGAGGATCCTCAGGGCTGGGGCAGGTACAGCAGGTGGGTGATTGGGTGGGTGTCCATTTGCCCGATTCCTCACAACAAGGGTTTTATGACTGAACGTCATATGTTTCCCTTGAATTGAATTGAAACAGTTTATTTAGCCAGAAAAACACAGATACAGAGTGGATAATAACAATATTAACATGGCTGAGCCAGTTGAGAACCTGAGCTCTCTTTTAGGCACCTGATATATACTATACATTTATCTCAAGGAAGTAACATTTAGTATCATCTGGAATAGTACAATAGCATGGTGGTAATAAGAACATCTCATAATGGCTTCTTTAAACTGGTCCATTTGCTGAAGGCAGGCTTTAGTCGTACCTGGGCAGAGTTCCTCGTTGACGAAGATAGCGGTGCCTTTCAGCTTATTGCGTTGATAAAGCACTTTATCACGGTCAGAGGGGGATAAGAATTTTATGATGATGTCGTGGGGGCGGGAGAGGTTGGGTTTCCCGACGCGTTGAGCACGGGCAAACTTGACTTCAGGAAGTTTAAAACATTCATTCAGCAGGCGAGAAATTTTGCGCTGGGATAACTCCCAGTTCTCGTGGGCATCTTCCGGGACTCCGGCAAACCTGAGGTTGTTTCGCCGCCCTGTGTCATTTACATAATCCACCCGGTCTGCTGTTTTCAGCTTGGAATTATCGCTCAGCTGTTGATATTTATTTATATTGTTGAAGTTGTCTTGTTCCGCAAGGTTAAGGGAAGTCCATTGTGTTTTATCATTATTATTATTATTATTATTATTTATTTCTTTATCTTTTTTTTTTGCCTCCTGCTGCTGCCTCACTAAACGTGTTCTCGGTGCCAAATATATACCGGCCAGAGCGTAGCCCAATAACCTAGTAAGGATGCTGTGGTGTTGTGAGGAACAATGATAACCTGGAGTGGTTCAGTAAGGCGTAATCTCCCGCTACATTCCCGTTGAAGGTGATGTACAGCTCATAAGAACATAAGAATGGAGGAAACTGCAGTGGGGCTATTGGCTCATACTGGGCTTTCCCATTTACACCCAACCCCTATTGCTCATATATTCACCCAACCTATGTTTGAAGCTATCCATCGTATTCGAGTTAATGATGGTATTTAGTAACTTGTTCCACTCATCCACTATTCTATTTCTAAACCAATGTTTACCTATTTCCCGCCTAAATCTAAATTTGACTAATTTAAAACCATTGTTACGAGTTTGCTCCTTGTTGGATAGTTTGGGTACCTTTGTAATATCCCCTTTGTTTAGCCCTGACTTCCATTTATACACCTCGATCATATCGCCCCTCACTCTACGTCTCTCGAGGGAGTGCAAGTTAAGAAGCTTTAACCTGTCTCTGTACCCAAGGTTGCTAATGCCCGGGATTAGTATTGTCATTTTCCTCCGAATTCTTTCCAAGGATTCTATATCCATTCTGTAATACGATGACCAGAATTGAACTGCGTAATCCAAGTGAGGTCTCACAAGCGCAAGATATAGTTTTAGGATGACCTCGCTAGTCTTGTAACTAACACTCTTTTGTATGAACCCAAGTACTTTGTTAGCCTTGTTTCGAGCATATACACATTGTTTACTTTGCTTAAGATTTCTATTTATCATTACTCCTAAATATTTCTCGCAGTCGGATTTCTCAATAACACAGTTGTTCATCTGGCATCTGGTTTCCCTGTTTACATCTCCTATACTGAGTACTGTACATTTTCCACATTGAATTTCATCTGCCAGTTTTCAGACCATTCGAAAAATTTGTGTAGGTCTTCCTGTAGTTTTGCTGAGTCCTCGTCAGATTTAATTGCACGCCCTATTTTAGTGTCATCAGCAAATTTACTGATGTTGCTGTCTACGCCGATATCTATGTCGTTTATGTATATAATAAATAATAATGGTCCAAGTACTGAGAATTGGGAAACTCCACTAGTGACGTTGCTCCAATCGGATTTAGTGCCGTTAATGCTCACTCGCTGTTTCCTATCCTGTAACCACACCCTAATCCATTTTTAGAATATCTCCTTTAATGCCAAGAGCCTCCTCTTTTCTTATTAGTCTTTCGTAAGGACTCTGTCGAAGGCTTTGCTAAAGTCGAGGTATACCACATAATAATTGTGCCCCTCGTCCACTGATTCGAAAACAGATGAAAAGAATGTTATTAGATTAGTAAACATGAACGCCCGCTTGTGAAGCCATGTTGGGAATCATTGATCAACTTGTGCTTCTCCAGGTGATTTCGAATAGAGTTTGAAATGATTGCTTTGTAATTTACTGACAATTGATGTTAGACTGATTGGAGTGTAGTTAGAGATATTAATCTATCTCCCTTCTTAAAATCAATTATTACATTCATATCCTCAAAATTCACTACAACCGTTTAGGACATGTTAAACAACTCAAAAACAACAACTCTTCTACATTCCTTTAAACTCTGGCAAATATCTCATCAGGACCTGGTGACAATTAGACTTTAATTTTTCTATTTTGCAAACATAGTTACTAGCACCTATCAATCATTTTATTTTCTCATCTCCATATAGATCAATTTACTCAGGTATCATTTAATTATCAGTTAGCTCATTAGTATATAACTGTATTGGTCCAATCTTTCCTCGTGTTTTGCCTTTACTGATACATTTGGGGTTTTATAGCCTCCCTTGCTACCTTCATTCTTTATTCATCTTGGCTTTTCTTGTATCGGTCTTAAACCCACCGGCCATACCTTATATAATAATCTCGGAATGCTACACCTGATTTATTCTCTCCTACCTATAGCCTTCCTTTATTGTATGGTCTTCCTAAATAATTATTTATCCATTTAGGGTCCTTTGTTGTTTGATCTGAGTTTTCTGTATGGTATGTTCTGCCTTGTGCATTAGATAACTCATTATTTAAATTGTTGTGGAACTCTCGTCAACCTCAGATCTCGTTATCAGGTCTTCCTCAACCGTCAGGTCCAGGTAAGTGAGGTCGCCTCTAGATTGTGTGTGAGGTCACCTCATGTGAGGTCATAATTCACCCCAAGCGTGATACCACTTCTCTCAGCTGCCTCTTCAAAATTTCAGAGTTTGCCCTTCTGAAATCTGGGACTTTAGTGCTTTTTCCTTGCGGCGCCTGAAATTCTAACTGGAATCTAATTTCCTTTGTGACCTCTGTTAAGTTCGTTCCCTACCTCGACATTACTAATGAAGTTTTCTTTGTTTGACAGAACTAAATCATTATATTATTACCCAGAATTGAATTCGGTTATTGGAGATGTTAGGAATTATTTGGTTCTCTAACTACAAAGACAAACATAAACACCTGTGAAGTTCTGTAGGTTCTTATTAACGAAAATATACAGGAGTGCTCACAAGCACTGGTAGTCCTGTCACTCCTATATATGGGTCCAACTGACCTCTCACCGACATGTGTTAAGTGGTACTTTAGCAACTTCCAGATGTCTCCAGGCACTATCTAAGCGTGTGGTGACGAAACAGGGGCATTACACACACCTGACCAAATAATGTATATATAGAGAATTACTACACAGTCCCATACAACATACATAATATACATGATTATATGTTGTAGAAACAGTCCTAGAACTTCAAAAAATCCTCTGATTCTGATTTACTCAAAGGTCAATCAATCTATTTGGTTAAAGTTAAATAGCCTACTATACAAACTTTGTTATATGTAAACCCTCTCATTCATCCCAAATATAATAACTCATTGACTCTAAAGATTAAGAGGTCTAAATATTACTCCTGTGATTATTTTTTCCATCATTATTTTCAAATTATTTCTGTGTTCACTCAGATTTTTATTCCTTGCCTTATGCACACTTCAGATTATCTGACATAGATTACTCTCCACCTCCTTTCATCTGCCTATCTGTATAGAATAATTTGCCAACCTGGTTGGTGACAAGTAACTCACGAGTTTAGGTTTATCCATGTTTCGATGAATACTATTATAACAATTTTTCGGTACATCAACGCCCCAATTTCACCCATTTATTTCTCATACTTCTGTTTGCATAGAGACATTTAAATTCAATCATGTTCAGCCTCTCTCTTTGTCGCGTTTAGTTTTAACTCATTCCTAATTTATTTTTGCCGTAATTCCTACCACTATTTCCTAACCTTTCATTGTTTACCCACCTGCAATCTCCTTCATCCCCGTGCTCCTTATGTTCTCCAGCACTTTAAATACTAGAACATCTTTGAACTGCCCTCTCGAGAAACCAGCCAACTCTTATATGATTATCAGAAAATGTGTAAGATTATCCATACATCTGATTAAAATATGCTGAAATAGCATTTGCTTGCTCACTAACTATCAATTGTGAGTCCTTGACTCCCATAAGTATGTGAAAAAAAGAAAAGAGACTCACCCGTAGCACTTTAGTCTCAAACTGGCACATGTCAAGTAGCTGATCCTGTCACTACCTCACACACCTCTCTCTCCTACCCCACCACCACCTCCTGCTACCCACCGACCTCCCACTACCTCACACAGCACCCAACCACTACCTACGCCTACACTCTCCACTACTTCACTGCTACCACCACTACCTCCTACCTCTCCCACCTCCTGCTACCTCACCACCTCCTCCTACCTCTCACTACCTCTTACCTCCACCACTACCTCCACCTCCCCCGCCACTACTTCACTCCTCCCACCTACCTCCTCCTCCTCCCTTAAACCTCCTCCTCCCTCACCCCCACCTCCTCCCTCCCCTCATCCCGACCTCCTCCTCCCTCACCTCGACTCCTCCTCCCTCACCCCCACTCCACCTCCTCCCTCACCCCCTACCTCCTCACCTCCCTCACCCCCGACCTCCTCCTCCCTCACCCCGACTCCACTCCTCCCCTCAACCTCACTCCCTCCTCCTCAAACCTCCTCTTACCTCTCCACGACCTCTCTCCTCCTCACCCCGTCCTCCTCCCCTACCTCACTCCTACTTCACCTCCTCTCTCCTCCCTGCTTCACCACCCTACCTCACCCCTACCTCACCACTACCTCCTCCCTACCTCACCTAACTCACTACTACCTCCTTCCCCTCTACCCCCTCCCACTCCCCCTACCTCTCCACTACCTCCCTCCTACCCCACCACCCCTCACTCTTCCCCTCACCACTACCTCCTCCTACCTCCTCTCCCTCCCTCACCACCTCCACCACCACCTCCTCTTCATTCACCACTACCTCCTCCTACCTCTCACTTCACCCTCACCCTACCTCCTCCTACCTCTCCACTACCTCCTCCCCACCCCTACCCTCCCTCCTCCTACCTCTGCTACTCCTCCCTCACCCCACCACTCACTCCTCACCCCTACCTCCTCCTCCCCTCCACTACCTCACTCCTCCCCACCACCACCTAATCCTCCCCTCACCCACTACCTCCTCCTCTCACCACCTCCTCCTCCCCTCACCCCCGACCTCCTCCTCCCGACCTCCACTTACCTCCTCACCACGACCTCCCACTCCTCCCCTCACCCCGTCCTCCCACGCCTACCTCCTCCCCTACTTCACCACCTACCCCCTCCCTCCCTATCTCCTCCCAACTTCACCACCTACCTCCCCCTACCTCACCACTACCTCACCACTACCTCTCCTACCTCCACCACCTAACCCTCCACCCTCTTACTCTTACCTCACACCACTACCTCCTCCTCCTCGCCCTACTTCACTCCTCCCTCACCACTACCTCCTCCTCCCCTCCACTGCATCCTCCTCCCTCCCCCTGACCTCACTCTCCCCCTCATCCCGACCTCCTCACCCCTCCCTCGACCTCCTCCTCCCTCACCACTACTTACTCCTCCTCACACTACCTGCTCCTCCCTCTTGACTCCTCCTCCCCTCACCCCGACCTCCTCACCCTCATCCCGACCTCACTCTTACCTCACCACGACCTCCTCCTCCCTCACCCCGTCCTCCTCTACCTCCTCCCTACTTCACCACTACACCATCTCTCTCACTCCTACTTCCTCCCTCTCTCCACCTCACTCCTACCTCACCACTAACTCACTACTACCTCACTCTTCCCTCCACCACTACCTCCTCCCTACCTCTCCACTACCTCCTCCTACCTCACCACTACCTCCTCTTCCCTCACCACTACCTCACCCCTACCTCACCACTACCTCTCCTCCTCACCACTAACTCACTACCTCCTCTTCCCTCACCACTACCTCCTCCTCACCTCTCCTACCTCCTCCTACCTCACCACCTACCTCACTCTCCCTACCTCTCCTTCCCTCACCACTACCTCCTCCTCCCCTCCCTACCTCCTCCTACCTCCCACCACTACCTCCTCCTACCTCACCACTACCTCCCACCTCCCCTCTCCACCCACTCTCCTCCTCCCCTCCCACCACTGCCTCCTCCTCCCTCACCCTACCTCACTCCCTACCCTCACCACTACCTCCTCCCTACCTCCCCACTACCTCCTCCCTCCCTCCCCTACCTCCTCCCTCCCCACCACTGCCTCCTCCTCCCCTCACCACTGCCTCCTCCTCCCCTCACCACTACCTCCCACCTCCTCCCCTCACCCTACCTCCCTCCTCCCCTCACCACTACCCCTCCTCCTCCCCTCCCCACCCTGCCTCCTCCTCCCTCCCACCCTACCTCCTCCTCCCTCACCACTGCCTCCTCCTCCCTCACCACTGCCTCCCTCCTCCCCTCACCACTGCCTCCTCCTCCCTCACCCACTGCCTCCCACTCCTCCCTCCTCTACTCTCCTCCTCCCTCATCCCTGCATCACTCCTCCCCTCCACACCTCTCCTACCTCCTCCTCCTCAAACCCCTACCTCCCCCTTCCCTCCCACCACTACCTCCCTCCCTACCTCCATCCTCATCCTTCCTCATCTCCCTCTTCACCTCACTCTTCCCTCCACCACTACTCATTCTCCTCACTCCCTTTCTCACTACTCACCCTACCTCACTCTTCCTCTTTCTCCTCCCCACCATCCTACCTCCTCCTTCCTCCCTCCTCCTCAAACCCTACCTCACCCACTACCTCCTCTTACCTCACCACTACCTCCTCCTTCCTCCTCCTCCCTCCAACCCCTACCTCCTCTTCCCTCCACCCACCTACCTCACTCTACCTCCCTTCATACCTCCTCCTTCCTCCTCCTCCCTCAACCCCTACCTCCTCTTCCCTCACCACTACCTCCAACCTCCTCCTTCCTCACTCCTCCCTCAAACCCTACCTCCTCTTCCCTCACACCCATCACTCTCTCTCCCTACCTCACTCCTTCCTCCTCTTCCCTCACCACTACCTCCTCCCTCCCCTCCTCCTCCCTCAAACCTACCTCACTCTTCCCTCACCACTACCTCCTCCTACCTCATTCCTGCCTCCTCCTTCCTCCTCCACCCCTCAAACTCTACCTCCTCTTCCCCTCACCCTACCTCCTCCCTACCTCCTCCTTCCTCCTCCTCCCACACCCCTACCCCACTCCTCTTCCCCTCCTCCCCTGCCTCCTCCTCCCCTCCTCCTCCCCTCAAACCCCTACCCTCTTCCCTCACCACTATCTCCTCCCCTACCTCCTCCCTACCTCACTCCTTCTCCTCCTCCCTCAAACCCTACCCTACTCTTCCCCTGCCTCTCACTCCTACCTCACCCTAACTCCTCCTACCTCCCACCACCTGCAAAATCCTACCTCCTCCTTCCCTCACCACTACCTCCTCCTACTCACCACTACCTCACTCCCCTCACTCCTACCCCTCCTCCTTCCTCCTCCTCCCTAAACCCTACCTCCTCCCTCCCCTCACCACTACCTCCTCTTCCCTCACCACTACCTCACTCCTTCCTCCTCCTCCCTCAACCCCTACCTCCTCTTCCCTCACCCACCTCCACCCTCCCTCACCACTACCAAGCTCCCTACCTCCTCCTTCCTCTCCCCTCCCTCCCTACCTCCCACCCTCCTTCCCTCACCACTACCTCCTCCTACCTCCACCACCTACCTCCTCCTACCTCCTCCTCCCCTCAACCCTACCTCCACTCTTCCCTCCCACCACTACCACACTCACCTACCTCCTCCTTCCTCCCCACCACTACCTCCTCCCTACCCTCACCACTTCCTCACTCCTTCCCTCTCACCACCCTACCTCCCTCCCACCACTACCTCCTCCTACCTCACCACTACTTCCTCCCTCACTCACTCCTACCTCCTCCTACCTCCCCACTCCTACCTCACTACTCCAACTCCTACCCCACTCCTTCCTCCACCACTACCTCCTCCTACCTCACCACTACCTCACTCCTACCTCACACTCCTCTTCCTTCACCCACTACCAAACTCCTACCTCTCCCTCCTCCACCCCACCTCCTCGTCCCTCACCACTGCCTCCTCCTCCCCTCCCCCACTACCTCCACTCCTCCCTCATCCCATCCTCCCTCCCTCATCCCACTGCATCTCCCCTCACCACTACCTCCTCCTCCCTCAAACCCCTACCCCTCACCTCTCCCTCACCTCCCTCCTCCACACCTCTCCATTCCCCACATCCCTTCTCCCACCCCTACCTCACTCCTTCCCTCCACCACTACCTCATTCCTACCTCCTCCTACCTCCTCCTCCCTCAACCCTACCTCCCTCTTCCCCTCACCCTACCCCTCACTCCCCTACCTCATTCCTACCACCTCCTTCTTCTCCTCCCTCAAACCCTACCTCCTCTTCCCTCACCCACTACCTCACTCCTACATCTTCCTCCTCCTCCTTCCTCCTCCTCCCACCAACCCTACCTCACTCTTCCCTCACCACTACCTCCTCCTACCTCCTCCTTCCTCACCTCCTCCCCTCAAACCCTACCTCCTCTTCCTCACCCACTACCTCCTCCCTACCTCATTCCTTCCTCCTCCTCCTCCAACCCCTACCTCACCTTCCCCTCCCTACCTCACTCCTCTCTCCTCCCCTCCAAACCCTACCTCTTCCCCTCACCACTACCCCTCCCCTCCCTACCTCATCTACTCACTCACCCTCCAAACCACCTCATCTTCCCTACCTCCCTTCCACCTCATTCCCTACACACCCCTTCCTCCCCCTACCTCCTCTTCCCTACCTCATCCCCACCCCCTCCTCCCTCTCTCCTCCCTCCAAACCCCTAACTCCTCTTCCTCACCCACTACCTCCTCCTCTTCTCCCTCCTCCTTTCCACTGCTCCTCAAACCCTACCTCACTCTTCCCTCGCCACTACCTCCTCCCCTACCTCCTCCCCTCAAACCCTACCTCCTCCTTCCTCCCACTACCTCCTCCCTACCTCACCCTACCAAACTCTTCCCTCACCTCCACTGCCTTCCTCAACCCTACCTCACTCTTCCCCTCTCCCACCTCCTCCCTACCTCCACACATCAACTCCTACCTCATCCTTCCTCCACCACCTCAATCCTACCTCCTCCCTCACCACCCTCCTCACCCTACCTCCTCCCTACCTCACTCCTTCCTCACCACCCCTACCTCCCCACCTCCACCTCCTCCTCAACCTCACCACTACAAACTCCTACCTCACTCCTTCCTCACCACTACCTCACTCCTACCTCACCACTACCTCCTCCCTGCCTCCCCTCCTCCCTCAAACCCTACCTCCTCCTCCCTCACCACCTTACTCTTCCCTCACCACTACCTCCTCCCCTCCTCCTCCCTCCAACCCTCCTCCTCTCCCTCACCACTACCCTCCTCCCTACCTCACCACCTCCTCCTCACTCCTTCCTCCACCACTACCTCCTCCTACCTCACCACTACCAAACTCTTCCCTCACACCACTACCTCCTTCCTCAATCATCCCCAAACCCCTACCTCATCTTCCCTCACCACTACATCACTCCTACCTCATTACCACCAAACTACCTCCTCCTTCTCACCACTACCACCTCCTACCTCCACCACTACCTCCCGCCCCACCTCCTCCTTCCTCACCACTACCTCCTCCCCTCACACCACTACCTCACGCCCATCACTCCTTCCACCACCTACCTCCTCCCTACACTCCTGCTTCTCCTCCTCTCTCACCCCACCTACATCACCACTACCTCACCACTAACTCTTTCTTCCCCTCCTCTTCCCTCCCACCTCCTTCTACCTCTCCACTACTTCACTCTACCTCACCACTACCTCACACCTACCTCCTCCCTACTCACCACTTCATCACTCCTCCCTCTCCACTACCTCACCACTACCTCACTACCTCCACCACTACCTCCCGCCCACCTCCTCCTTCTCCACCACTACCTCCTCCCACCCTCCTCCTACCTCACTCCTACCTCCTCCTTCCCTCCCTACTACCTCCACTCCCTACATCCCACCACTACCTCCTCCTACCCTTTCTGCTCTACCTCCTCCTTCCTCCACTACTACCTCACTCCCTCACCATTACCTCTACCACTACCTCACTCTTCACCACTACCTCTTACCTCCCTACCACTACCTCCACCCACCTCCTCCTTCCTCCACCACCTCCTACTACCTCACTACCTCCTCCCCTCCTCCTTCCTCCACCTACCTCCTCCTACCTCACCATGATTACCTTCAAGGCTATCTGGTGCCTGAGACATGACCCTAACCTGCCGTTAAATGTTATATATTAAAAATATATATACTGTATATATTAAGGAAAAAAACTGAAACCTGGAAATGTAGAAAAATATTTGAGAATTTCAGTCGAGATATTTGGTGAACCTTCCAGTATTTCCTTTGATGGTGTGAACGTTTGAAGGTGGTGAGTGTGACGTTTGGAGGGTAGGTTAGGTTAGCATTAGGGTTATTTAATCATCAGGTGAAATAAACTGGGGTACGTAATCCTAGGAGAACTCCATAATCACTGTACCATTGTTTAAAAGCCATCACCAGCGTCGTGGGAACAGTTGCTTGTATCGTAAAGCTTTTATACCAGAGCAGCCAGTGACGCAGCCAGGAAGGAGGCAGAGAGAGACCAGCACCACACACTCCGCTACAATAGACTTTAAGGACTCATTATAATACTGCATCACAATGGCGCGTGTATAGAAGACTCTCTGTATGTCAACGAAGAGTTCACCATTGTGGCCTTTGTTCGTAGAGGCGTCAGTGAGGGTCTGTATTAAGTGTGTTCATAGTCCTACTCTGATGTGAATTATTATCTTTGTGTATTTTGTTATGTAGTTTCAGGGTAACTCTAATCACTATTTAAAACACTTGCTAAAACACCATGTGGTTACCAGCAGTCACCAGAGACATGTTGGTGATGCAAATTCCTTCCTATGATGTGTTCTTTATGTTTCAGTGTAAAGATATTATTGATACTTTGCTTTCCGTTGACTGTACTGTACGTTGCTGTATATGTTTTTGTAAAGTCTACAGTCACACTAGTTAAATCACATCTAGTAATTATTTCACATGGTGGGGGTGTGTCTTTGGTGTGACAATAACACAACGTTTGTTTATCAAGACTGTCATGATTTGGGTAAACATTGATTAAACATTATACTCAGTGCTTCGAGACACACAACAGGCAGAAAGGGCGGGCAGCCTCTTGAGAACGATTTCAATAACACTACGAGAGGTGATTGAGGAACAAGGTTGTATTGATCGATGGCAGAGTACCGTAACTCCGAGGACGACCATCATTAACGACAACTGCACCACTGACAGTACTATTAAAGCGACGACCCCCAAACTATGTTCTTGTATACATCCAAAATTATCCTCAACAGGAGTCGTAGTGTTCATTTTGAAATTCATGGTAGCCTCCGTGAAGAGACTATTATGAACGTGTGTTAATGCAGTACCTTAGTCAGGACAACAGACAACGACAGGAGTCAAGCGGTCACACGGGTCCAAATAATGCCAAGTTTTGCAAATGATTCAATGTGAGTCATGAGTTTTGCTAGCAGTAATATGTAGCTTCTAGTCCTTCGACAGATTAGGTTAGATTAGGATAGGTTAAGGTAATTCAGCTTAGGTTAGGTTAAGGTAGAGTAATTCACGTTAGGTTAGGTTGAGTCGGTGTCCTTCACTGCTTAGCTTGAGGGTAGTCGTTGGTAGAGACGAGACATCGATCACAATAAACAGAAATCCTTACTCTAATTACATAATGATAGAAGTACTGGTAATTTTCCTGACTCACCGGACTAAGCACCCACTGTTATGTCTCCTACAACACCAAGTAATTGATTTAAAAACTAAAACTAATATACTAAGGTACTGTATCCCCTTCTCTCCCACCCTGATCAAGAGACAATTTATGCTCAAAGGTTAGGAATGTTTTGTTTGAATTATTAGGTTCAGTTGTGGATGTTCTAGTTTCATCCATTTTGTTTACCTCCCAGATCCAATACCTCGCACAGTACAGTAAACAAATAAACTTACTCTTTATTCTCTCTCTGTTTATCATCTACAGTAAACGAAACATAAAAACAAAATATTAAACGAAAAGAAGAACGAGGTTGAAAATTTAAATAATATTACGTACATAACAATATTATAAATGCTAGAGATTACTGAAAAAATAATTAAAAAGAAAATTTATTAGCGACATATATTTTTTACGTACAGCGTTGAAGGTTCTCTCTCTCTCTCTCTCTCTCTCTCTCTCTCTCTCTCTCTCTCTCTCTCTCTCTCTCTCAAACCTTATAGTGTGGAGATAACACAGAAATGGATCTTCTTTCCCCTCCTCCTCTCCTCCCTTCCCCATCCCCTGTGTGTGTGTGTGTGTGTGTGTGTGTGTGTGTGTGCTCACATCTTATTTTCTTACTATAATCCTTTTACTGTCACTTGTGTTATAATAGAAGAAATATTGTTATTATACTAATTATAGTTTATGGTACTAATTGACAGGTGGTTGATGGAGGTGAGGGTAGCGTGTTAAACGAATTAACGAATATTTCACCATGCTGAGAATGTTGTGTGTGTGTGTTTTAAGTTGTCAGGTGCATTTAACACTTATCTTCCGTGTATTGAATACACATAATACAACAGCTATATTTTCCTTGTATAGATAAGAACTTACTTCATGGGAAGGAAAAGTACATAGAGAATATATTTTATTTAATGACTATATCGTGTGGAACCCTGTGTATACAATTGAGTCACCGAAGCATGGAGCCACTAACTCAGTATTGTCTCATCCGGTCGGGCTTCAGAGTTGTTCCCAGACAAGTAGAGCATCAGTCACCACCACGTCTTGGCTATGATGGATGCTGTTGTTGGTCACCGCTGCCTAGACATGATCTATAGGGGTTGTAGGATGTTGCTGACGGCTTTGATAGCTCGACAAGCGTGGGTTTGGTTATTGTGTTTTACTGTGTGAGAGGTGTTGGTGAGCCGTGGCCCTATATCGTCTATTCTTTGGACACCACTGGAATGCATCCATCCAAATACACCAGCGTAACTCCGTTAAAGGTCCTGGTGGCGCCACTGTTTTGATACTGTACAATTTCGAAAGTTTAATCCTCACCGTGAAGAGTGATGATGGTTGTGTACAAGGCATCGTAACTCTCCATAACGAACACCAAGATCATGACAGGAATTTACATTATCGCCTCGGATGGAGTTCCATATGTGGCGATAATTTCGAAAAAAAAATAAACACAATTATTTTTAATCATTAAATGTCTATCTCTGAAACATGAACATGGCTGAGGTTTGTCGATACAGTAAGTGGAGTTAGTGCCTTTAGTTCATCATATGTTTCGGATTACTCGTGTGATTGTAATAATAAGAATAAGAAATTAACACTTGTATAATAGGTTTAGTATCATATAAGCACTACCTTGTAAACATTGACACTTGCCAATTAAAACTTTATATCTATATTTAGTTTATAGTTAAAACAGAAGTCTGTGAGTTTGTATTACAGGTAAACAAATACAGTTTTAACATCTGCCAAATATTTTGTTGTGGTGACCCGTCCTTCAGGCTGTGTTCCTATATACCAACGTCTCTCCTGAGTTGGATGTTTCTAAGTGCGTGAAACAAAACAAACTGTGGCATCATAGTTTCAAGGGTTTATCACAACTTATTTATTTTATTCCAAAGATAATATAAAGAGGGCTACAAATATTATTAATATTAAGAAAATAAATGCACTTCACAATCAGGTATACCAACCCTCCGATACGACAGGCGCCATAATGCTTATTCTGTAATCTATCGTTCCCGGCTGTATTTGGTGTTGCGCGGTTGTGTGTGTGTCCTGCTGGTTAGTCGAGAGAAAAAAGGGTGAAGCCCGTTTGAGTGAGTGTACCGTTTCGTCCGTTTGAGTGGGCTGTACCGTTTCTCCCCATTGGGTTTGTTACTACTACATCTGTAGGACATGGAGCGTGTGATGTATTGAATCCTGAACTGGAGAAGCGACGGAAGACAAGTCATCTATGTGCTCAGAGGCAAATCCTGAGGAAAACGAGAGACGACGAAGGCGCGACAGGGCAGAAGGAGGCGAGTCTCCTGTGACTGAGTGGTGGAGGTGGGAGGGTCGTTCACTGAGCCGCGTGTAGGTCCAGGTGGCAGGAGAGGGGTAACTCTATACACTAGAGAGGAAGCCGCAGCCCTCTGTAGGGGCCCTTGACGTCTTAGCTGTCAATCCCTGGTCTCAGAACCGTCGTCAATAGGAAAGGTTCTCGTCGTCACTATTGCCTCCGTCTCCAGCGAATAGTAGTCAAAGGCCAC
>NW_024735347.1:0-17870 GCF_018991925.1 Homarus americanus | reverse complement strand
TACTCGATTAGGGGACTTTGTTTTACACAATCAGGGGACTTTGTTATACTCGAGCAGGGGATATGTTATACTCGATTAGGGGACTTTGTTATACTCGACCAGGGGACTTTGTTATACTCGATCAGGAAGCTTTGTTATACTCGATCAGGTGGGGTATGTTATACTCGATCAGGGAAGTTTGTTATACTCGGTCAGGGGACTTTGTTATAATCGATCAGGGGACTTTGCTATGCTCGATCTGGGGACTTTGTTTTGCTCGATCAGGGGATATGTTATACTCGATCAGGGGCCTATTTTATACTCCACCAGAGGACTTTGTTATACTCGATCAGGGGACTTTGTTATACACAATAAGGGGACTTTGTTATACTCGAGCAGGGGATATGTTATACTCGATTAGGGGACTTTGTTATACTCGACCAGGGGACTTTGTTATACTCGATCAGGAGGCTTTGTTATACTCGACCAGGGGACTTTTTTATACTTGACCAATGGACTTTGTTATACTCGATGGGGGCCTTTGTTATACTCGATCAGGGACTTTTTATATACACCAGAGGACTTTGTTTTACTCGATCAGGAGATATGTTATACTCGATCAGGGGACTGTTATATCATGGGGACTTTGTTATACTCGATCAGGGGACTTTGTTATATACACAATCAGGGGGACTTTGTTATACTCGATTAGGGCCTTTGTTATATACTCGATGAGGGGGCTTTGTTATACTCGACCAGGGGACTTTCTTATACTCGATCAGGGGACATTCTTATACTCGAGCAGGGGACTTTGTTATACTCGACCAGGGGACTTTGTTATACTCGATCAGGGGAATTTGTTATACTCGACCCGGGGACTTTTTTATACTTGACCAATGGACTTTGTTATACTCGATGAGGGGCCTTTGTTATACTCGATCTAGGGACATTGTTATACTCGAGAAGGGGACTTTGTTATACTCGATCAGGGGACTTTTTTATACTCGACCATAGGACTTTCTTTTACTCGATCAGGGGATGTGTTATACTCGATCAGGGGACTTTTTATACTCACCCAGAGGACTTTGTTATACTCGATCAGGGGACTTTGTTATACTCAATCAGGGGACTTTGTTATACTCGACCAGGGCACTTTGTTATGCTCGATCAGGGGACTTTCTTATACTCGAGCAGGGGTCCTCGTTATACTCGATCAGGGGACTTTGTTATACTCGATGAGGAGGCTTTGTTATACTCGATCAGGGGACTTTGCTATACTCGACCAGGGGACATTGTTATACACGATCAGGGGACTTTGTTATACTCGACAAGGGGACTTTTTTATACTTGACCAATGGACTTTGTTATACTGATGAGGGAACTTTGTTATACTCGATCAGGGGCCTTTGTTATACTCGATGAGGGGCCTTTGTTATACTCGATCAGGGGACTTTGTTATACTCGTCCAGGGGGCTTTATTATACTTGACCAATGAACTTTGTTATACTCGATGAGGGGCCTTTGTTATACTCGATCAGGGGACTTTTTTATACTCGACTAGAGGACTTTGTTATACTCGATCAGGGGACTTTGTTATACTCGACCAGGGGACTTTTTTATACTTGACCAATGGACTTTGTTATACTCAATGAGGGGCCTTTGTTACACTCGATCAGGGACTTTGATATACTCGACCAGCGGACTTTGTTATATGTGATCAGGGGACTGTTTATACTCGATCAGTGAATTTGTTATACTCAACCAGAGGACTTTGTTATACTCGATCAGGGGACATTGTTATACTCAATCAGGGGACTTTCTTATACTCGAGCAGGGGGCTTTGCTATACTCGATCAGGGGACTTTGTTATGCTCGATCTGGGGACTTTGTTATACTGGGCCAGGAGACTTTGTTATACTCGATCAGGTGGGGTATGTTATACTCGATCAGGGAAGTTTGTTATACTCGACCAGGGGACTTTGTTATACTCGATCAGGGTACTTTGTTATACTCGATCACGGGACTTTGTTATACTCAATCAGGGGACTTTGTTATACTCGATTAGGGGCCTTTGTTATACTCGATGAGGGGGCTTTGTTATACTCGACCAGGGGACTTTGTTATATTCGATCGGGAACATTGGTATACTCGACCAGGAACTTTTTATAATTAATCCGGGACTTTTGTTGCCGCTCCATCAGAAATTTATTTATACTCGACCAGGGGACTTTTTATACCATATTAATGGACTTTGTTATAATCGATGAGGGGCCTTTGTTGCTCTCGATCTAGGAGACTTTTAGACTCGACCATAGGACTTTCTTTTACTCGATCAGGGGATGTGTTATACTCGATCAGGGGACATTGTTATACTCACCCAGAGGACTTTGTTATACTCGATCAGGGGACTTTGTTATACTCAATCAGGGGACTTTGTTATACTCGACCAGGGGACTTTGTTATACTCGATCAGGGGACTTTCTTATACTCGAGCAGGGGTCTTTGTTATACTCGATCAGGGGACTTTGTTATACTCGATGAGGAGGCTTTGTTATACTCGATCAGGGGACTTTGCTATACTAGACCAGGGGACATTGTTATACACGATCAGGGGACTTTGTTATACTCGACCAGGGGACTTTTTCATACTTGACCAATGGACTTTGTTATTCTCGACCAGGGGACTTTGTTATACTCGCCCAGAGGCCTTTGTTATACTCGGTCAGGGGACTTTGTAATAATCGATCAGGGGATTTTGCTCTGCTCGATCTGGGGACTTTGTTATACTGGGCCAGGAGACTTTGTTATACTCGATCAGGTGGATATGTTATACTCGATCAGGGGACTTCTTTATACTGGACCAGGGGACTTTGTTATACTTGATCAGGGGACTTTGTTATACTCGATCGGGGGACTTTGTTATACTCGTCCAGGGGGCTTTGTTATACTAGGATGAGGGGACTTTGTTACACTCGATTAGGGTACTTTGTCTTACTCGATCAGGACCCTTTGTTATACTCGACCAGGGGACTTTGTTATAATCGATCAGGGGACTTTGTTATGCTCGATCTGGGGACTTTGTTTTACAGGGCCAGGAGACGTTGTTATACTCGAGCAGGGGATATGTTATACTCGATCAGGGGACTTTGTTATACTTGACCAGGGGACTTTGTTATACTCGACCAGTGTACTTTGTTATACTCGATCAGAGGCTTTGTTATACTCGATGAGGGGTCTTTGCTATACTCGACCAGGGGACATTGTTATACACGATCAGGGGACTTTGTTATACTCGACCAGGGGACTTTTTTATACTTGACCAATGGACTTTGTTATACTCGATGAGGGGCCTTTGTTATACTCGATTAGTGGCCTTTGTTATACTCGATCAGGGGACTTTGTTATACTCGATCAGGGGACTTTCTTATATTCGAGCAGAGGGCTTTGTTATGCTCGATCAGGGGACTTTGTTATACTCGATCAGGAGGCTTTGTTATACTCGATTAGGGGACTTTGCTATACTCGATCAGGGGACTTTGATATACTCGACCAGGGGACTTTTTTATACTTGACCAATGGACTTTGTTATACTCGATGAGGGGCCTTTGTTATACTCGATCTAGGGACTTTGTTATACTCGAGAAGGTGACTTTGTTATACTCGATCAGGTTACTTTTTTATACTCGACCAGAAGACTTTGCTATACTCGATCAGGGGAATTTGTTATACGCGACAAGGGGCTTCTTTATACTTGACCAATTGACTTTGTTATACTCGATGAGGGGCCTTTGTTATACTCGACCAGGGGACTTTGTTATACTCGATCAGGAGGCTTTGTTATACTCGACCAGGGACTTTTTTATACTTGACCAATGGACTTTGTTATACACGATGAGGGGCCTTTGTTATACTCGATCAGGGGACTTTTTTATACTCAACCAGAGGACTTTGTTTTACTCGATCAGGGGACTTTGTTATACTCGTCCAGAGGGCTTTGTTATACTAGATCAGGGGACTTTGTTATACTCGATCAGGGGACTTTGTTATACTCGACCAGGGGACTTTTTTATACCTGACCAATGGACTTTGTTATACTTGATGACGGGCCTTTGTTATACTCGATCTGGGGACTTTGTTATACTCTAGTAGGGGACTTTGTTATACTCCATCAGGGGACTTTTTTATACTCGACCAGAGGACTTTGTTATACTCGATCAGGGGACTTTGTTATACTCGACCAGGGGACTTTTTTATACTTGACCAATGGACTTTGTTATACTCAATGAGGGGCCTTTGTTATACTCGATCAGGGACTTTGTTATACTCGACCAGCGTACTTTGTTATATGCGATCAGGGGACTTTTTTATACTCGATCAGGGACTTTGTTATACTCAATCAGAGGACTTTGTTATACTCGATCAGGGGACATTGTTATACTCAATCAGGGGACTTTCTTATACTCGAGCAGGGAGCTTTGTTATACTCGATCAGGGGACTTTGTTATGCTCGATCTGGGGACTTTGTTATACTGGGCCAGGAGACTTTGTTATACTCGATCAGGTGGGGTATGTCATACTCGATCAAGAAAGTTTGTCATTCTCGATCAGGGGACTTTGTTATACTCGATCAGGGGACTTTGTTATACTCGCCCAGAGGCCTTTGTTATACTCGGTCAGGGGACTTTGTTATAATCGATCAGGGGACTTTGCTATGCTCGATCTGGGGACTTGGTTTTACTCGATCAGGGGATATGTTATACTCGATCAGGGGCCTTTGTTATACTCAACCAGAGAACTTTGTTATACTCGATCAGGGGACTTTGTTATACACAATCAGGGGACTTTGCTATACTCGAGCAGGGGATATGTTATACTCGATTAGGGGACTTTGTTATACTCGACCAGGGGACTTTGTTATACTCGATCAGGAGGCTTTGTTATACTCGACCAGGGGACTTTTTTATACTTGACCAATGGACTTTGTTATACTCGATAAGGGCCCTTGGTTATACTCGATCATGGGACTTTTTTATACTTGACCTGAGGACTTTGTTTTACTCGATCAGGGGATATGTTATACTCGATCAGGGGACTTTGTTATATTCAACCAGAGGACTTTGTTATACTCGATCAGGGGACTTTGTTATACACAATCAGGGAACTTTGTTATACTCGAATTGGGGCCTTTGTTATACTCGAGCAGGGGGCTTTGTTATACTTGATCAGGGGACTTTGTTATACTCGATCAGGGGGCTTTGTTATACTAGGATAAGGGGACTTTGGTATTTTCGAACAGGGGACTTTATTATACTCGCCCAGAGGCCTTTGTTATGTTCGACCAGGGGACTTTTTTATACTTGACAAATGGACTTTGTTATACTCGACGAGGGGCCTTTGTTATACTCGATCAGGGGACTTTGTTATACTCGATCAAGGGACTTTCTTATACTCGAGCAGGGGGCTTTGTTATACTCGATCAGGGGACTTTGTTATACTCGATGAGGAGGCTTTGTTATACTCGATCAGGGGGCTTTGCTATACTCGACCAGGGGACATTGTTATACACGATTAGGGGACTTTGTTATAATCGACCAGGGGACTTTTTTATACTTGACCAATGGACTTTGTTATACTCGATGAGGCCTTTGGTACCATCGATCAGGGGCCTTTGTTATTCTCGATCAGGGGACTTTGTTATACTCGATCAGGGGACATTCTTATATTCGAGCAGAGGGCTTTGATATACTCGATCAGGGGACTTTGTTATACTCGATCAGGAGGCTTTGTTATACTCGATCAAGGGACTTTGTTATACTCGACCAGGGGACTTTTTTATATCATGACCAATGGACTTTGTTATACTCGATGAGGGGCCTTTGTTATACTCGATCTAGGGACTTTGTTATACTCGAGAAGGCGACTTTGTTATCCTCGATCAGGTTACTTTTTTATACTCGACCAGAGGACTTTGCTATACTCGATCATGGAATATGTTATACTCGTCAGGGGACTTTGTTATACTCAACCAGAGGACTTTGTTATACTCGATCATGAAACTTTGTTATGCTCAATCAGGGGACTTTGTAATACTCGATTAGGGGCCTTTGTTATACTCGATGAGGGGGCTTTGTTATACTCGACCAGGGGACTTTGTTATATTCGATCAGGGAACATTGGTATACTCGACCAGGGAACTTTTTTATAATTAATCAGGGGACTTTGTTATACTCGATCAGGGGAATTTGTTATACTCGACCAGGGGACTTTTTTATACTTGACCAATGGACTTTGTTATACTCGCTGAGGGGCCTTTGTTATAATCGATCTAGGGACTTTGTTATACTCTAGAAGGTGACTTCGTTATATTCGATCAGGGGACTTTTTTATACTCGACCATAGGACTTTCTTTTACTCGATCAGGGGATGTGTTATACTCGATCAGGGGACATTGTTATACTCACCCAGAGGACTTTGTTATACTCGATCAGGGGACTTTGTTATACTCAATCAGGGGACTTTGTTATACTCGACCAGGTGACTTTGTTATACTCGATGAGCAGGCTTTGTTATACTCGATCAGGGGACTTTGCTATACTCGACCAGGGGACATTGTTATACACGATCAGGGGACTTTGTTACACTCGCCCAGGGGACTTTTTTATACTTGACCAATGGACTTTGTTATACTCGATGAGGGGCCTTTGTTATACTCGATGAGGGGCCTTTGTTATACTCGATGAGGGGCCTTTGTTATACTTGATGAGGGGACTTTGTTATACTCGTCCAGGGGGCTTTGTATACTAGGATCAGGGGAATTTGTTATTCTCGACCAGGGGACTTTGTTATACTCGCCCAGAGGCCTTTTTTATACTCGGTCAGGGGACTTTGTAATAATCGATCAGGGGACTTTGCTCTGCTCGATCTGGGGACTTTGTTATACTGGGCCAGGAGACTTTGTTATACTCGATCAGGTGGATACGTTATACTCGATCAGGGGACTTTTTTATACTGGACCAGGGGAATTTGTTATACTTGATCAGGGGACTTTGTTATACTCGATCGGGGGACTTTATTATACTCGTCAAGGGGGCTTTGTTATACTAGGATCAGGGGACTTTGTTATACTCGATTAGGGGACTTTGTCTTACTCGATCAGGGCCCTTTGTTATACTCGACAAGGGGACTTTGTTATAATCGATCAGGGGACTTTGTTATGATCGATCTGGGGACTTTGTTATACAGGGCCAGGAGACGTTGTTATACTCGAGCAGGGAATATGTTATACTCGATCAGGGGACTTTGTTATACTTGACCCTGGGACTTTGTTGTACTCGACCAGGGGACTTTTTATACTCGATCAGGGGACTTTGTTATACTCATCCAGAGGACTTTGTTATACTCGATCAGGGGACTTTGTTATACTTGATTAGGGGACTTTGTTATACTCGAGCAGGGGACTTTGTTATACTCGATCAGTGGACTTTGTTATACTCGATCACCGGACTTTGTTATACTCGATAAGGGGAATTTGTTATACTCGATACAAGGACTTTGTAAGACTCGAACAGGGGACTTTGTTATACTCGACCAGGGGACTTTGTTATACTCGATGAGGGGCCTTTGTTATACTCGATCAGGGGACTTTCTTATACTCGAGCAGGGGGCTTTGTTATACTCGATCAGGGGACTTTGTTATACTCGATCAGGAGGCTTTGTTATACTCGATCAGGGGACTTTCCTTTACTCGACCAGGGGACTTTGTTATACTCGATCAGGGGACTTTATTATACTCGACCAGGGGAATTTCTTATACTTGACTAATGGACTTTGTTATACTCGACGAGGGGCCTTTGTTATACTCGATCAGGGGACTTTTTTATACTCGACCAGAGGACTTTGTTGTACTCGATCAGGGGATATGTTGTACTCGATCACGTGACTTTGTTATACTCAACCAGAGGACTTTCTTATACTCGATCAGGGGACTTTGTTATACTCGATCAGGGAACTTTGTTATACTTGACCAGGGGACTAATTTATAATTAATCAGGGGACTTTGTCATACTCGATCTGTGGACTTTCCAATATTTTTCCAATGGGCTTTGCTATACTCGATGAGGGGGTTTTGTTATACTCGATGAGGGGCCTTTGTTATACTCGATCAGGGGACTTTGTTATACTCGAGCAGGGGACTTTGTTATACTCGATTAGGGAACTTTTTTATACTCAACCAAAGGACTTTGTTATACTAATATCAGGGGACTTTGTTATTCTCGACCAGGGGACTCTGTTATACTCGACCAGAGGTGTTTGTTATACTCGGTCAGGAGACTTTGTTATAATCGATCATGGGACTTTCTTATGCTCGATATGGGGACTTTGTTATACTGAGCCAGGAGACTTTTTTATACTTGATCAGCGGACTTTGTTATACTGGACCAGGGGGCTTTTTTATACTCGATCAGGGGACTATGTTATACTCGATCAGGGGACTTTTGTTATACTCGATCAATGGACTTAGTTATACTCGACCACGGGCCTTTGTTATACTCGTCCAGTGGGCTTTGTTATACTCTATCAGGGGACTTTGTTATACTCGATCAGGGGACTTTGTTATACTTGATCAGGGGCCTTTGTTATACTAGATCAGGTGACTTTGTTATACTCGATTAGGGGCATTTTTTGGACTCGATCAGGGGCCTTTGTAATACTCGATCAGGGGACTTTGTTATACTCGATCGGGGGACTTTCTTATACTCGAGCAGGGGGCTTTGTTATACTCGATCAGGGGACTTTGTTATACTCGATCATGAAGCTTTGTTTTACTCGATCAGGGGACTTTGCTATACTCGACCAGGGGACTTTGTTATACTCAATCAGGGGACTTTGTTATACTCGACCAGGGGACTTTTTTATACTTGACCAATGGACTTTGATATCCTCGATGAGGGGCCTTTGTTATACTTGACCAGCGGCCTTTGTTATACTGGATTAGAAAAGTGTTATACTCGACCAGGGAACTTTGTTATACTCCACCAGGGACTTTGTTATACTCGATCAGGGGATATGTTATACTCGATCAGGGGACTTTGTTATACTCGGTTCAGGGGAATTTGTTATACTCGTCTAGTCGGCTTTGTTTTTCTAGGATCAGGGGACTTTGTTATACTCGATCAGGGGACTTTGTCTTACTCGATTAGGGCCCTTTGTTATACTCGACCAGGGGACTTTGTTATAATCGATCAGGGGACTTTGTTATACTGAGCCAGGAGATTTTGTTATACTCGATTAGGGGACTTTGTTATACTCCATTAGGGGACTTTGTTATAATCGTCCAAGGGGCTTTGTTATACTAGGATTAGGGGACTTTGGTATTCTCGACCAGGGGACTTTGTTATACTCGACCAGAAGCCTTTGTTATACTCGGTCAGGGGACTTTGTTATACTGGGCCAGGGGACTTTTTTATACTCGATCAGGTGACTTTGTTATACTCAATCAGGGGACTTTGTTACACTCGCCCAGGGGACTTTTTTATACTTGACCAATGGACTTTGTTATACTCGATGAGGGGGCTTTGTTATACTCGACCAGGGGACTTTGTTATATTCGATCTGGGAACATTGGTATACTCGACCAGGTAAGTTTTTATAATTAATCAGGGGACTTTGTTATACTCGATCAGGGGACTTTTATATACGCGACCATAGTACTTTCTTTTACTCGATCAGGGGATGTGTTATACTCGATCAGGGGACATTGTTATACTCACCCAGAGGACTTTGTTATACTCGATCACGGGACTTTGTTATACTCAATCAGGGGACTTTGTTATACTCGAACCGGGGACTTTGTTATACTTGATCAGGGGACTTTCTTTACTCGAGCAGGGGTCTTCGTTATACTGGATCAGGGGACTTCGTTATACTCGATGAGGAGGCTTTGTTATACTCGATCAGGGGACTTTGCTATACTCGACCAGGGGACATTGTTATACACGATCAGGGGACTTTGTTACACTCGCCCAGGGGACTTTTTTATACTTGACCAATGGACTTTGTTATACTCGATGAGGGGCCTTTGTTATATTCGATGAGGGGCCTTTGTTATACTCGATCAGGGGCCTTTGTTATACTCGATCAGGGGACTTTGTTATACTCGTCCAGGGGGCATTGTATACTAGGATCAGGGGACTTTGTTATTCTCGACCAGGGGACTTTGTTATACTCGCCCAGAGGCCTTTGTTATACTCGGTCAGGGGACTTTGTAATAATCGATCAGGGGACTTTGCTCTGCTCGATCTGGGGACTTTGTTATACTGGGCCAGGAGACTTTGTTATACTCGATCAGGTGGATATGTTATACTCGATCAGGGGACTTTGTTATACTGGACCAGGGGACTTTGTTATACTTGATCAGGGGACTTTGTTATACTCGATCGGGGGACTTTATTATACTCGTCCAGGGGGCTTTGTTATACTAGGATCAGGGGACTTTGTATATACTCGATTAGGGGACTTTGTCTTACTCGATCAGGGCCCTTTGTTATACTCGACAAGGGGACTTTGTTATAATCGATCAGGGGACTTTGTTATGCTCGATCTGGGGACTTTGTTATACAGGGCCAGGAGACGTTGTTATACTCGAGCAGGGGATATGTTATACTCGATCAGGGGACTTTGTTATACTTGACCAGGGGACTTTGTTGTACTCGACCAGGGGCTTTGTTATACTCGATCAGGGGACTTTGTTATACTCATCCAGAGGACTTTGTTATACTCGATCAGGGGACTTTGTTATACTTGATTAGGGGACTTTGTTATACTCGAGCAGGGGACTTTGTTATACTCGATCAGTGGACTTTGTTATACGCGATCAACGGACTTTGTTATACTCGATAAGGGTAATTTGTTATACTCGATCAGGGGACTTTGTTATACTCATCCAGGGGACTTTGTTATACTCGATGAGGGGCCTTTGTTATACTCGATCAGGGGACTTTCTTATACTCGAGCAGGGGGCTTTCTTATCCTCGATCAGGGGACTTTGTTATACTCGATCAGGAGGCTTTGTTACACTCGATCAGGGGACTTTCCTTTACTCGACCAGGGGACCTTGTTATACTCGATCAGGGGCCTTTATTATACTCGACCAGGGGAATTTTTTATACTTGACCAATGGACTTTGTTATACTCGATGAGGGGCCTTTGTTATACTCGATCAGGGGACTTTTTTATACTCGACCAGTGGATTTTGTTATACTTGATAAGGGATATGTTGTACTCGATCACGTGACTTTGTTATACTCAACCAGAGGACTTTCTTATACTCGATCAGGGGACTTTGTTATACTCGATCAGGGGACTTTGTTATACTCGATCAGGGAACTTTGTTATACTCGACCAGGGGACTAATTTATAATTAATCAGGGGACTTTGTCATACTCGATCTGTGGACTTTCTTATATTTGACCAATGGGCTTTGCTATACTCGATGAGGGGGTTTTGTTATACTCGATGAGGGGCCTTTGTTATACTCGATCAGGGGACTTTTTTATACTCGAGCAGGGGACTTTGTTATACTCGATTAGGGAACTTTTTTATACTCAACCAAAGGACTTTGTTATACTAATATCAGGGGACTTTGTTATTCTCGACCAGGGGACTCTGTTATACTCGACCAGAGGCGTTTGTTATACTCGGTCAGGAGACTTTGTTATAATCGATCAGGGGACTTTCTTATGCTCGATATGGGGACTTTGTTATACTGAGCCAGGGGACTTTTTTATACTCGATCAGGGGACTTTGTTATACTCGATCAGGGGACTTTTGTTATACTCGATCAATGGACTTAGTTATACTCGACCACGGGCCTTTGTTATACTCGTCCAGTGGGCTTTGTTATCCTCTATCAGGGGACTTTGTTATACTCGATCAGGGGACTTTATTATACTTGATCAGGGGCCTTTGTTATACTACATCAGGGGACTTTGTTATACTCGATTAGGGGCATTTTTTGGACTCGACCACGGGCCTTTTTTATACTCGTCCAGTGGGCTTTGTTATAGTCGATCGGGGGACTTTCTTATACTCGAGCAGGGGGCTTTGTTATACTCGATCAGGGGACTTTGTTATACTCGATCATGAAGCTTTGTTTTACTCGATCAGGGGACTTTGCTATACTCGACCAGGGGACTTTGTTATACTCGATCAGGGGACTTTTGTATACTTGACCAATGGACTTTGATATACTCGATGAGGGGCCTGTGTTATACTCGATCTGGGGACTTTGTTATACTGGACCAGGGGACTTTGTTATTCTCGATCAGGGGACTTTGTTATTCTCGACCAGAGGACTTTGTTATATTCGATTAGGGGATATGTTATACTCGATCAGGGGACTTTGTTATATTGATTAGGGGACTTTGTTATATTGATTAGGGGACTTTGTTATACTCGATCAGGGGACTTTGTTTTACTCGATCAGAGGACTTTGTTATACTCTGCCAGGGGTCTTTGTTATACTCGATTAGAAAAATTTTTTTACTCGATCAGGGGACTTTGTTATACTCGGTCCAGGGGTCTTTGTTATACTCGTCCATTGGGCTTTGTTATACTAGGATCAGTGGACTTTGTTTTACTCGATCAGGGGACTTTGTCTTACTCGATCAGGGCCCTTTCTTATACTCGACCAGGGGACCTTGTTATAATCGATCAGGGGACTTTGTTATGCTCGATCAGGGGACTTTGTTATACTCGTCCAGGGGGCTTTGTTATACTAGGATCAGGGGACTTTGTTATACTCGTCCAGTGGGCTTTGTTATACTAGGATCAGGGGAATTTGTTTTACTCGATCAGGGCCCTTACTTATACTCGACCAGGGGACTTTGTTATAATCGATCAGGGGACTTTGTTATGCTCGATCTGGGGACTTTGTTATACTCGTCCAGGGGGTTATGTTATGCTAGGATCAGGAGACTTTGTTATACTCGTCCCGGGGACTTTGTTATACTCGATAAGGGGTATTTGTTATGCTCGATAAGGGGACTTTGTTTGACTCGAACAGGGGACTTTGTTATACTCGACCAGGGGACTTTGTTATACTCGATTAGGTGCCTTTGTTATACTAGATTAGGGGACTTTGTTATACTCGATTATGGGCTTTTGTTAGACTCGATCACGGGCCTTTGTTATACTCGATCAGGGTACTTTGTTATACTCGATGAGGAGGCTTTGTTATACTCGATCAGGGGACTTTGCTATAATCGACCAAGAGACTTTGTTATACTCGATCAGGGGACTTTGTTATACTCGACCAGGGGACTTTTTTATACTTGACCAATGGACTTTGTTATACTCGATGAGGGGCCTTTGTTATACTTGACCAGCGGCCTTTGTTATACGATTCGATTAAGTTATACTCGGTGTTATACTCGATCAGGGGATATGTTATACTCGGTTCAGGGGACTTTGTTATACTCGTCTAGTCGGCTTTGTTATACTAGGATCAGGGGACTTTGTTATACTCGATCAGAGGACTTTGTCTTACTCGATTAGGGCCCTTTGTTATACTCGACCAGGGGACTTTGTTATAATCGATCAGGGGACTTTGTTATGCTCGATCTGGGGACTTTGTTATACTGGGCCAGGAGATTTTGTTATACTCGATCAGGGGACTTTGTTATACTCCATCAGGGGACTTTGTTATACTCGTCCAAGGGGCTTTGTTATACTAGGATCAGGGGACTTTGTTATTCTCGACCAGGGGACTTTGTTATACTCGACCAGAGGCCTTTGTTATACTCGGTCAGGGGACTTTGTTATACTGGGCCAGGGGACTTTTTTATACTCGATCAGGTGACTTTGTTATACTAGTACCAGGAAACTTTGTTATTCTCGACCAGGGGACTTTGTTATACTCGACCACAGTGCTTTGTTATACTCGGTCAGGGACTATGTTATAATCGATTAGGGGACTTTGTTATGCTCGATCTGGGGACTTTGTTATACTGGACCAAGGGACTTTGTTATACTCGATCAGGGACTTTGTTATACTCGTCCATGGGGCTTTGTTATACTCGATCAGGGGACGTTGTTATAGTCGATCAGGCGACTTTGTCTCTTACTCGATTAGGGTCCTTTGCTATACTCGACCAGGGGACTTTGTTATAATCGATCAGGGGACTTTCTTATGCTCGATATGGGGACTTTGTTATACTGGGCCAGGGGACTTTTTTATACTCGATCAGCGGACTTTGTTATCCTGGATCAGGGGACTTTTTTATACTCGATTAGGGGACATTGTTCTTATTCGATCAGGGCCCTTTGTTATACTCGATCTGGGGACTTTGTTATACTGAACCAGGGGACTTTGTTATACTCGATTAGGGGACTTTGTTATTCTCGACCAGAAGACTTTTTTATACTCGATCAGGGATATATTATACTCGATCAGGGGACTTTGTTATACTTGATAAGGGGACTTTGTTATACTGGATCAGGGGACTTTGTTATACTCCACCAGGGACTTTGTTATGCTCAATCAGGGGATATGTTATACTCGATCAGGGGACTTTGTTATACTCTGTCCAGGGGTCTTTGTTATCCTCGTCGAGTGCGCTTTGTTATACTAGGATCAGGAGACTTTGTTATACTCGTCCAAGGGGCTTTGTTATACTAGGATCAGGGGACTTTGTTATTCTCGACCAGGGGACTTTGTTATACTCGACCAGAGGCCTTTGTTATACTTGGTCAGGGGACTTTGTTATAATCGATCAGGGAACTTTGTTATGCTCGATCTTGGGACTTTGTTATACTGGACCAGGAGACTTTGTTATACTCGATCAGGGGATTTGTTATACTCGATCAGGGGACTTTGTTATACTCGTCCAGGGGGCTTTGTCATACTAGGATCAGGGGACTTTGTTATACTCGATTAGGGGACTTTGTCTTACTCGATCAGGGCCCTTTGTTATACTCGACCAGGGGACTTTGTTATACTGGGCCAGGAGAAGTTGTTATACTCGATCAGGGGAAATGTTATACTCGATCAGGGGACTTTGTTATACTGGACCAGTGGACTTTGTTATACTCGATCAGTGGACTTTCCTATATTTGACCAATGGACTTTGCTATACTTAATGAGGGGCTTATGTTATACTCGATGAGGGGCCTTTGTTATACTCGATCAGGAGACTTTGTTATTCTCGACCAGGGGACTTTGTTATACTCGACCAGAGGCCTTTGTTATACTCGGTCAGGGGACTCTGTTATATTCGATCAGGGGACTTTGTCATACTCGATCAGGTGCCTTTGTTATACTCGATCAGGGGACTTTGTTGTACTCGATCAAGGGACTCTGTTATATTCGATAAGGGGACTTTGTTATACTGGATCATGGGACTTTGTTATACTCGATGAGTGGCCTTTGTTATACTCGATGAGGGGACTCTGTTGTCCTCGATCAGGGGACTCTGTAATACTCGATCAGGGGACTTTGTTATACTCGAAAAGTGGCTTTGTTATACTCTTTTAGAGGCCTTTGTTATACTCGAACAGGGGCCTTTGTTAAACTCGATCAAAGGCCTTTGTTATTCTCGATTAGAGGACTTTGTTAAACTCGATGAGGGACTCGACTTTGTTATACTCGATCAGGGGCCTTTGTTATTCTCGATTAGAGGACTTTGTTAAACTTGATGAGGAGACTTTGTTATACTCGATCAGGGGACTTTGTTATATTCGATGAGGGGACTTTGTTATACTCGACCATGGGAGTTTGTTATGCTCGATGAGGGGCCTTTGTTATACTCGTTCAGGCGCCTTTGTTATATTCGATGAGGGGCCTTTGTTATACTCGACCAGGGGACTTTGTTATACTCGATCAGGGGCTTTTGTTAAACTCGATCAGGGGCCTTTCTTATACTCAATCAGGGGACTTTGTTATACTCGATCAAAGGACTTTGTTATACTCGATGAGGGGACTTTGTTATATTCGATGAGGGGACTTTGTTATTCTCGATCATGGGACTTTGTTATTCTCGATGAGGGGCCTTTGTTATACTCGATGAGGGGACTCTGTTATACTCGATCAGGGGACTTTGTTATATTCGATGAGGGGACTTTGTTATACTCGATTAGGGGCCTTTGTTATACTCGATTAGAGGCCTTTGTTCTACTCGATCAGGGAACTTTGTTATACTCGATCAGGGGACTTTGTTATACTCGATCAGGGAACTTTGAAATACTCGATCAGGGCCCTTTGTTATACTCGTTCAGGCGCCTTTGTTATATTCGATCAGGGACCTTTGTTATACTCGATGAGGGGGCTTTGTTATACTCGATCATGGAACTTTGTTATACTCGATCAGGGGTTTTTATTATACTCGATGAGGGGCCTTTGTTATACTCGATCAGGGAACTTTGTTATACTCGATCAGGGGACTTTGTTATATTCGATGAGGGGACTTTGTTATACTCGATCATGGGACTTTGTTATACTCGACGAGGGGCCTTTGTTATACTCGATGTGGGGACTTTGTTCAACTCGATCAGGGGACTTTGTTATACTCGATGTGGGGACTTTGTTCAACTCGATCAGGGGACTTTGTTATACTCGATCAGGGGACTTTGTTATATTCGATGAGGGAACTTTGTTGTACTCGATCATGGGAATTTGTTATACTCGATCAGGGGCCTTTGTTATACTCGATTAGGGGACTTTGTTTTCCTCGACCAGGGGAGTTTGTTATACTCGATCAGGGGACTTTGTTATACTCGATCAGGGGACTATGTTATACTCGGTGAGGGGACTTTGTTATACTCATTCAGGGGACATTGTTAACCTCGAGCAGAGGCCTTTGTTATACTCGATCAGGGGACTTTGTTATACTCGATCAGGGAACTTTGAAATACTCGATCAGGGCCCTTTGTTATACTCGTTCAGGCGCCTTTGTTATATTCGATCAGGGGCCTTTGTTATACTGAACCAGGGGACTTTGTTATACTCGATCATGAGACTTTGTTATACTCGATGAGGGGCCTTTGTTATACTCGATGAGGGGACTTTGTTCTACTCGATGAGGGGACTTTGTTATACTCGATCAGGGTGACTTTGTTATATTCGTTGAGGGGACTTTGTTATACTCGATCATGGAACTTTGTTATACTCGATCAGGGGCCTTTGTTATACTCGATTAGAGGCCTTTGTTATACTCGATCAGGGAATTTTGTTATACTCGATCAGGGGACTTTGTTATATTCGATGAGGGGACTATGTTATACTCGATCATGGGACTTTGTTATACTCGATGAGGGGCCTTTGTTATACTCGATGAGGGGACTTTGTTCTACTCGATCAGGGGACTTTGTTATACTCGATCAGGGGACTTTGTTATATTCGATGAGGGAACTTTGTTATACTCGATCATGGGACTTTGTTATACTCGACCAGGGGCCTTTGTTATACTCGATCTGGGGCCTTTGTTATACTCGATCAGGGAACTTTGTTATACTCGATCAGGGGACTTTGTTATACTCGATCAGGGACTTTCTTATACTCGTTCACGGGATTTTGTTATACTCTATCAGGGGACTTTGTTATATTCGATGAGGGGGCTTTGTTAAACTCGATCAGGCGAATTTGTTATACTCGATCAGGGGACTTTGTTATACTCGGTGAGGGGACTTTGTTATACTTGATCAGGGGACTTTGTTAACCTCGATCAGAGGCCATTGTTATACTCGATCAGGGGACTTTGTTATACTCGATCAGGGAACATTGAAATACTCGATTAGGGCCCTTTGTTATACTCGTTCAGGCGCCTTTGTTATATTCGATCAGGGACCTTTGTTATACTCGATGAGGGGACTTTGTTATACTCGATCAGGGGACTTTG
>NW_024735346.1:0-27661 GCF_018991925.1 Homarus americanus | reverse complement strand
TTTTTAGCGAGCGTAGTTGTAATGGCCAAAGGATTTGCTAGTTCGAAGGCTTTCTTCAGGTCGAGGAAGACCACCAGAGCTGGTTTGTTGTCCACTGTGCTGAGTATCTCGGCGATGTTGTTGCCTGTGCCGGTGTTCTCGGTGTAAGCAAAGATGTGAGGGTGTGGGCTGCCTACTTTCCACTTGAGTCGGTTGAGAGCCATTCTTTCTCCCGTCTTCGCTATGCAGCTGAGAAGGGAGATGGGCCTCGGTTTGTCTGGTTCTCTGAGCTTCGGAATGGGCTGTATATCTGCCTTCTTCCATTCCGGTGGGAGTCTTTGTGCTGTCCACGAAGCATTGATGGCTTGCAGCAGAGCCTCGTGTCCGGCTGTACCGGCATGAGAAAGCATGGAGTAGGTTATCCTGTCGGCCCCTGGGGCTGTATCCTTGCTTCGTTTTAGCGACTTCTGGAGTTCTTGCTGGTTGAATGGTCTGTCAGTGTCATCTTCACTGTTGCAGGCCTCTTCGATCATCTGGAGTCTGACCTGTCGCAGACGCCGTTGTGTCTCCTCCGCCTGTCTCGGGAGGTTCTTCGTTGCTGCTCGGTCAGAGAACAGTTTTGCAAGTCTCTCGGCTTCCTCTTCTGGGTTGGGATGAGTTGGTGGTGGTGGTGTTGCCTTCCCAGATGCCCTTCGGATCTGGGCCCACATCTTGCCAAGGGTGGTGTGCTCGTTGAGTTCGGAGCACCACTTGAGCCAGCTTGCGTTTTTAATTTCTTCCTTCTCTACCCTGGTATCCTTGACTATGACTTGCAGGAGATGTCTGTTTGTTGCCGTGGGATGTCTCCTGTAGTTTCTTCGGGCCATGTTCACTCTGTGGTTGAGTTCTTTCACCCTGGGACAGTAGTACCAGTAATCATTGTACTGTCTTGATGTGGGTTTTGTTTTTGGGATAGCCTCTTCTGCCGCTAGGTGAAACGCCTCGACCAATTGGTGGTGGAGGGTTGTCTCATCCGCGGGTGCTGCGCCGGCCGGCTGTGATTTTTCGCGCCACTTAGCCAGGTGTTTCTTGAAGAGTCCCCAGTCTGCCTTTTGAGTGTTGTATCTCCATCTCGGGGGGGGTGGAGTGGGGAGTTTGTTCACCTTGAGCGTTGTTAGGGTGGCGAAGTGGTCACTGGTCAGCGTGGGGTGTATCTGCCAGGAGGCCGAAGGCTGTAGTGCACTGGAGACGAAGGTTAGATCTAGCCTTCCTCCCCTAGTGTGGGTGGGCTCTCCGGTGTTCAGGAGGCAGATCTCGGGTGTATCTTGAAAGGTGGTGTATAGGTGTAGGCCGTCTTCATTTGTGGGGCTTGCCGAGCTTAGGAAGGGATGATGTGCGTTGAAATCCCCTCCTATGAGTGTGGCGTGGTCAGCGGCCGAAGCAAATAATTGAGTAACCTCCAGTGAGCCCCTTGGGTTCTTGTAGATGTTGTGAACAGTTAATTCCCGTTCTTGGAGGGTTACTTTGACGGCCTGTGTCTCGATGTTTTCCCCACATGGAAATTGCTGCGTGACATCGGCGGAGGGTATGCTTGACTTGACCAAGATCATACATCCTCTTGTTGACGCCTGCGTGAAATGCCTCCTGTATGTCTTGTAACCGCTGAATTTGAAACAGTGGTGTTCTTGTAGAAGTGTTTCTTGTAGGAGTATGATGTCAAGCTTGTCCTTGGCTGCTGCTTCTTGTAGGAGGTGTTTCTTGTTTTTGATGCCCTGAGCATTCCATGTTAGGATGTTCAGGGTGCTGACGTTTTCCACCACTGTTTCATCGGGGACTTCTGGTGGTCCTCGATGGAGATGTCCAAGTTCGATTCCAACTGAATCAGGTCCATGTCTTCGTGTTCTGTGGTTTTTGCCTTCTGGGCCGTGGTTCGGTTCAGGGGAGTTGAAACGTCCAGTTTCTTTCTGGGAGCTGTCGGTATCTTGGGAGCTGTCGGTGTCTTGGGTTCTCTGGTGGCCTTCTTCGGTGTAGAGTGTACCTCGGCTGTTACTCGTGTGCGGACCGGCGTGGCTTCCTCCACTGAGGTGGCTGGAGCTGTGGCGACTTGCCCGAGGACGCTCCCCATGAGTATTTGGAGCTGTGTGGGTTGGATCTTGTGGCCCAGTAGTCCGGCTAGGCCCTCCGCGAAGGATGTCAGTACCTTGGCTAGGTCTGATATGTGTATCATTCCTCCTGGTGCCTTGGTGTGTGCTTCTTTTGTCTTTCTCGTGGTTGTCGTTGTCTGCTGCTTGGGTGGCTGAGGTGTGGCTGTAGTGAGGCCCGGAAACTGGGCTGCACTTTGGGTGTTGACTGGCTGAGGAGGTTGTCTTAATTGTTTGGGCCTTTGGGTTCCCCACACGAAGGTACTTGGTGGGGCTGGTGTGTAGGCGGTGGGGGCCGGTCTTGCTGCTGGTCGGTTTGCCTGGACCCTCTTTGTTCTCTCGGAGCATCCAGGATTCCAGGCGTGGTGTTTGCCCCCGCAGTTGGCACACTTGGGGGCAATTTGTTCCCCATTTTTCAGCTTGGTGAGGCAGGACTGTGTGCCGTGCTTCTGTGCGCAGACTGCGCAGATTTCCCTGTACGTGCACCTTGTCTGATGGTGCCCGTATTTCTGGCATCTGAAGCATCGCAGGGGCTCTGGGACGAAGGGCCTCACTTCGTAGATCCCCCAGGTTTTGAGGTCTATGGTGCTGGGGGGTGAGCCGTAGTGCGTTATGAGGACTTGTTTCGTGGTGGCCGTCTTGTCGGACAGGGGAGAGCATCTCTCGGCTTTTAGGATCTTCGGGTGGTTCTCCAGGGGTTCGAGAGGTAGTTCCTTTGGGTACCGGAGGACTACCGACTTCATCAGTTTCTGGGCGGGGTCTAGCTTGGTTGAAGTAATGGTGGTGGTGTTTTGTAGGTAAGTGTCGAGGGTGGTGGCGGAGTTCTTGTCTTTGGGGTGAACGATCATCTCCCCCTTTAGGTTGGGCCGCACTGAGAACTTGGCCAGTGGGTTTTGCTTTTCCATCTCTGTGACGGCGGCATATGTTGTTTTTGCGTCCGTTTTCGTGATCCGGAATTTTGGCAGTGTCGTTGGAGGTGAGCTGGTGGTGGTGATGGGTGCCTTGGGGGCTGCTTGACGGCAATCGTTTCCCGAAAGGGCACGTCGGCGTTTCTTATTTTCTACCTTCGTCCAGTTGTCCTCAGTAGCGGTAGCAGTGGTGGTGGTGGTGGAGGTGGTGGTGGTGGTGGAGTTGTTGGAGGTGGTGGCAGAGTTCCTGCTTTTCAGGGCTTCGTTGAAGGCGCGTAACTGGTCTGCTTTCTCTGTGCGAAGCCTGTCGTGGTTCGGGTCGTCAGGTTGGCGGTTCAGGCGGGGATCGCGGTTAGGAGGGCGTACGCGCTCCATAACCGGGTTGTTGTTGTTGTTGTTGTTGTTGTTGTTGTTGTTTTAGATCCTACCTATTCCGGTTGAGTAAACAGCAAAGGAATTACAGCACTCCCCACTAGCTGGTGGTCGTAGAGTGGTTCCTGAGCTTCTCTCACGGAGCCCCGATTGGGGAAGCCTACTTCCTAGTGTATGTGACTGCTCACTTATAGACGTGAGCTAAGTGTGCCTATTTGGGAAGGATAAGGATGGCTACCCTCTTTCCAGGTGGACCCGCACGATCACGGTTTTCCTGGAAAGACTCGGCTGGGGAGGGTTTTGCTCCGACCCCCTTTCGTGTTCACAATCTCCTGGGAGGGAGGTGAACAGTTACAGGGGGGACCGCAGGACGAATACACTTTTGAGGGTGCAGGTCCCTAGGCCAGAGCGAAAAAGGAAAAATAGTAGTAGAAGGAAAAGAGCTCAAACCACGCCGGGAATATCGCGCTATAACTGCTCTCCAGCTGGAGTGTGGGTCACTCACACCACCAGTGGGGAGGGCAAGTTAATGCTCGATAAACCAAGAACGCTCGTGAGTTGTTGTGGGCGATGACAGTCGTGGGTGGTCCGGTCCGGGAAGATGGCCAACAATGGCACGAGGGAGAGGGCGGTCTTCAAGGTTCCGGGTCCAGCAGGAGGTCTTGTTGAGAGGTCTTCTTGGTTCAGGAGCGATGTGATAAGTGGCGGCCCGGCAGGCGGGCGGGCTTATATACAGACATTCTCCACCTCAGTGGCCACCTCATTGGCCACGAGTGCCGCATGCGTCATCCGCAAGCTACGCCCCACCTCCAAGAGGGAGGGACACTGAGTAAATCGTTGAAAATATATCCAATCACATGATCCTCTCTAATTCTGGACTTGTGGTATGAGTATAGGTTGTGTGTGAACGTGTTGGAACCACTTCCTAATAATTGTCAGTCAGTCAGTCAACATTCACCTAACCTCCAGGTACCTCACCTAACTTCCTGTAGCGTCACCGAACCTCACGAAATGTAACCCAATGTAGTTTATAATCTATCCTAACATGACATAACATAACCACGCACTATATTACTTCGGTAAGAGTAATGAGTTTTAATACACAAAGTTGCAGTTATCATTCATTCATACATACATACATACATACATACATACATACATACATACATACATACATAACATGCTAGTGGCAGGGGGGGATTGAAGTGAATTTTAGGAGGATAGAATAGGTGCAGTGGCTAAACAGCGCTTGCGTGAGGGACTTTAAGCAGCAACTCGCCTGGATGCGGCAGGATAGAGTCAGGTCAAGCGTCCGGTGCATGTTGGGTTCCGCCATGGTTTCTCAGTGTTTGGTCGGCTTGATTGTGTGTGTTGTTTTCTTGTTTGGAGGAAATGTCTTGGTATTCTTCTTCTTAGCTTGAAGTTGATTTTCTTCTAACTCTTCTCCTCTTGTTGTTCGTCTTCCTCGTGTCTGCTATCATTCTGTAAAGACTCTCTATATGTATGTAGGTATGAGTGAGTAACAGTTGCCGGTTACAGTGATACTTCATATTCGCTGGTGTTGTACTGTATGGCTTCGGTATTTCTTAATATACAAACGGCACCGTTAGGGGATTGAGGTATTTAAAAACCAGCCTGCATTACTTATATATAGAAATAAATAATGTGGCTTGGACAATAATGACGACTACTCTCTCCTACCTTCCCCAAACAAGGGCTTTTCGAAAGTATACATTGGACACAAATGACTTAGTACATCATAAATTGGTGGTTTAACAAAAGCCCTCATTAGAGAAAGGTGAAGGAGCACACAGTGAACATACAGATTAATGTTTGCACGCGTAGATCATGTAAGGTGAGATGTTGAACACCAGACACGTAGTGTAGTAACTCCCTCACAGATGGCGTTATGAGGGGCCTGATGATGTAGCAGTTACCTCACAGATGGTGTTATGAGGAAATTCACATGATGATGCTGTAGCAAAACATTCACTACGTGTTGTCGTAGCATCTTGGGGACACCACGTGGTCGACATGACTCACTCATTCAAGTGGGTGAGGTGTGGTCCCAGGCCTCTCTATCGTGGAGTCTCAGGGGAAGTATAACTGGGTACCTGGGACCTCACTGTGTGAAGGTGGTTAGCTAGCTTGGGTAAGACTCAACTGCCGAGTTGTTTTTCACTGAGTTAAGCACTGTTCACCACTATTCATCACTGGTTCCATTCCTTGGCCAAATGAGATAGTACCTTATGGCAAGAACTTGTTGATAGTCCGCTGGGGAGGAGGGTTCAGGGGAGTGAGTTGGTATGGGCCAACATATATAATAATAATAATAATAATAATAATTAACGGTTTATTGAAAGAGCTTGGCAGCCAGAAGACTGAAAATATACAGTTACATATTTGGGGAATGGGTTACGAATTACAAATAATATACAAGTAACATGAGTGACACAAATAAGACATATAATAACTAGCTGGGGAAAAGCTCAAACTACAGTTCATTTCAACATAGTGACAGTGCAAGGAGTAGTGTTTACTGGGAGTGAGTACACTGATTTATTACAAGTTATCGATAATTTTTACAATGGTTGGGACTGGGCTGTTCTTATAGCGATCAGTTCGTGCACGTATGGGCTGGGCTGGATGCGGTTGTGGTGTCGAAGAGCAATTCTCGGACTAGGGATCTCAGGTGGTAGTAGGAGCCGGTGTCGGGGATGGTGTAGAAGCTTCTTACCAAATTTGCAGATGAGGTCGTGGTGATGGTCAGTGAGAGTCTAAAGGGTCAGTGTGTTGAGCGCTTCTTGATATGTGGAGTAGGAAGGGTAGAGAATAATCTTGCATGGCCTCTTTTGCACTTTTTCGAGGTGTTTACGTTGTGTGGCATTTAGGGAGGAAGACCAGGTGGAGGAGGCATAGGTGAGCTTGGGAAGTATGAATGTTGTGTAAACACTGAGGAGCTCGTGTGCAGGACCACCGAGGGACTTGAGTCGGCGTAGGAGGTGGAGACGGAAACTGGAGGATTTGATAACTTCACTGACGTGTGGTTTCTAATTTAGTTTGTTGTCTATATGTATGTGTGTGTGTGTGTGTGTGTGTGTGTGTGTATACTACTGTACTTTTTAGATCCTCCTACGCAACCTAACCTATTATAGTTAAGTATAGTAGGCTATACACTATTTTGTTAGTATGTGTTATAAAATGAAATTGCATGTTATTATTATTAATATTATTATTATTAATATTATTATTATTATTATTATTATTATTATTATTAGTAGTAGTAGTATTATTATTATTATTATTGTTATTATTATTACATGCTAATATAATACTAAGTTGCCCGCCAGATTTCCTCAGAGATGGGAGGAGCACATTGGCGGCGGTGTTGTTTATACTCCGCCCGATTACTGATTCCTATTCACCGAGCCAGAGCTGGCGGGCGGCGTGTTATGTGCCACGTTTTGTTTCCCATTGGGCGTACCGCTCAGCTGGGGAGTAGGAGATTTCATAAAAAGAAAGTTTGAGTGGAGAGCACACCTTTTCCTTCACATACAGTTATCTTAGACCATCTACTAGTATAATAGTTTGCACAAAAATACTCTACACTCTTTCTAGGTTGTTGCTATTGTTTTTTTTTTTTTTTTTGACTTCTCATCAGATTGTGCATTCAACTAATATACACTATTAGTGTGTTTATTATTATGTTTTATAGTATTATTTCGTATAATATTGGGTAACACAATTAGAGTCACTAGTATAGTATATTATTGGGGTTTATAGCAGTTTGTGGTCTAATAGTATCATGCTTTATGAGTGGTGTTCTATGTAGTGATGATTAGGCAATAAAATATGCTTTGGGGGTTTATAGCAGTTTTTGTGGTCTACTAGTATCATGCTTTATGGGTGGTGTTCTATGTAGTGATGATTAGGCCATAAAATATGCTTTTGGTTTATTGCTAACAAAATATACTTTGCTCTACCGCTGTAGTGCAAAACATGGTGAAACTTACATACACCGTTAATAAAGTATTGATGGAAGAAGAAGAAGAAGAAGAAGAAGAAGAAGAAGAAGAAGAAGAAGAAGAAGAAGAAGAAGAAGAAGAAGAAAGAAGAAGAAGAAGAAGAAGTAAGAGGAAGAATTGTGGAGGGAATGAACAGTGAGACAATGTAAAGCCTCCGGGATGGCGGCAGCGTTTCTGTTATTAATATATAATAAGACAATAGGAAAATATGTTGTTGTCTCTACCTGTATTATTACCTTTGCGATAGCATGGTTCAATTTTGGGAGGACATAGGAAGGAGCAGGAGGTTAGGAAGGAGCAGGAGGTTAGGAAGGGATTTGTAGTGGGAGAGATAGTGTCTGTGATCCTCGGGTCACCACTCCTCGGATTGTGTCAGTTCAAGTTTAGAAGCTCCAACAACTTTCCCTGAATACGAATTGGCAACCTTTCGATTTACAACAGGTACCTACTTACTGCTACAGTAGGTAGGTGAACAGGGACCAAGGGGGCTAGGAAGAGTGTCCAAACAACTTGCTCCTGCCTGCCTGTGTGATGTAGTCGTGGCCAGAATTAGGTTAGGATACAGACACATCTGGCTAGTTAGTAACGCTGTACCCATACCGGAACACTCAGCATGTAAACTTGGTGATACACCTTTAAAGCACTACTATATTATTGAATGGGACACTGTCAAAGACTTCAGGCCACCTCACTTATTGTATCTTGAACTATGTCATTACTTCATTGAGGACATTACATTCTTGCTCTTTATCCCAAATTGGCTAGCTAGCCCACACTGATTAGTCTACAATTACAATATGACTCCAATGTATGTGAGCCACTGACCTATATATGAACCAGACTGAAAATATGGTCTCATCCCTTGCTGCTGCTGCTGCTAAAGCTGCTTCTTGCGCCCTTCTAAGTCCCGTTTAAGTCCCCCACCCCAGGCCCCCACAACCGCCCTTCACATCTACACCATTCAAAATCAATTTCACTCAATTTCCACAATACTATGCTAATTACACGTAAAATAGAGTGTTATCCTGCAAAACGTTGATGTCGTATATTTCTCTCTTTAAGTGATATCCTGTGGCTCCGAAAGGAGCCTGTTTGGTTAGGTTGTCTTGTGTGAACGAACCTTGGGTTCTTATTTCTTCTCTGTCTTCTTGGGGAGGAGCACAGCTTGGATGTTAGGAAGGACACCCCCTTGGGCAATGGTGACTCCAGACAGGAGCTTGTTCAGCTCCTCGTCATTGCGAATGGCAAGCTGAAGATGACGTGGGATAATGCGGGTCTTCTTGTTGTCGCGGGCGGCGTTACCGGCCAGCTCGAGCACTTCTGCTGCCAGGTACTCCATGACGGCTGCAAGGTACACAGGGGCACCTGCACCAACGCGCTCAGCATAGTTGCCCTTACGCAAGAGACGGTGGATTCTACCCACGGGGAACTGGAGTCCGGCCCTGCTAGAACGGGACTTTGACTTGCCCTTCACTTTGCCTCCCTTGCCGCGTCCTGACATGTTGCTGCTGCTGCTTTTCGTGATAGGAGTTAAATTTCCGCCCGCCACCTTGGTCTTTTATACCAAGCTCAGGATCAGGCCAGGTGGCCGTCTCGCGGACCCAACCAATGTAAGAGAGCCGTAGCTGCAGCCAGTCTGATCCTGAGCGGCCCGCTCGGTATATAAGGAAAAGTTAGTCGGGCCAGTTTTCAATTCTCTCGCTCCGCGCCACGAGTAACTGTGCCGCCATGCCTCCCAAAACTTCCGGAAAGGCTGCCAAGAAGGCTGGAAAGGCCCAGAAGGCCATTGCCAAGGGTGACAAGAAGAAGAAGCGCAGGAGGAAGGAAAGCTACAGCATCTACATCTACAAGGTACTGAAGCAAGTGCACCCCGACACAGGAGTCTCCTCCAAAGCTATGTCCATCATGAACTCTTTCGTGAACGACATCTTCGAGCGCATCGCTGCCGAGGCTTCCCGCCTGGCGCACTACAACAAACGCTCCACCATTACAAGTCGGGAAATCCAGACAGCTGTCCGACTCTTGCTGCCCGGTGAACTGGCCAAGCATGCCGTGTCTGAGGGCACCAAGGCTGTCACCAAGTACACCTCTTCCAAGTAAGAGGTTACTTGTGCACAACAAACACGCCATCCCACTACTACAACTTAATCGGCTCCATCGGAGCCACAGTTACATGTTAAAGAGACAGTTACCGACAGTGATATATTGAGAGGGAAATAAATAAAAAAAAAAATTATAATAATCTGCATTCTCTATTGGCGTAGAAACCGGACTAAATCGAAACATAATAAATAAATAAATAAATAAATTCTGCGTGGAGTAGTTGTACACCCACTGCAAAGTGACATACATGGAGTGTGTTTGGGCTTCATTTCTTGTTTGCAGCACGCCTATTTCATGTAAACCATTTTTTTTTTTTTTTTATTGTATGTTCTCTTATTTTATTTATTTATTTACTTACTTATTCTTTATATATTTATTTGTTACTAGCTCTTGTTTGTTGCACCCACCCACCCACCTCCCGAATTGATGACCTACTATGCAATCGTACCTCCACGAATGTTACCAACTTACCGTTAGGCGATTTGGGTAACCGAAATTAACGCTCTCCGACCACCAACCATTTCGATTGTCATGAAAATTATCTTCAGAACAGTTCTTTGGCCCTGAGAAGGGCCGAGTTATAGATGTCTGGTAGGTTTTGTTGTGCTTTTTGTTTTTCCCCAAGGAAGAGGACTTAAGCACGCTCTCCGCGGATGCGCCGGGCCAGCTGGATGTCCTTGGGCATGATGGTAACGCGCTTGGCGTGAATGGCACACAGGTTGGTGTCCTCGAAAAGACCCACCAGGTAAGCCTCAGAGGCTTCCTGCAGAGCCATGACGGCAGACGACTGGAAGCGCAGGTCAGTCTTGAAATCCTGGGCGATCTCACGCACCAGGCGCTGGAAGGGCAGCTTCCTGATGAGTAGCTCTGTGCTCTTCTGGTAACGACGGATCTCACGAAGGGCGACGGTTCCGGGCCTGTAACGATGGGGCTTCTTGACACCACCGGTGGCTGGGGCGGACTTGCGAGCTGCCTTGGTGGCAAGCTGCTTCCGTGGAGCCTTGCCTCCAGTGGACTTGCGGGCAGTCTGTTTAGTACGGGCCATCTCGACGACGAAATAGTCAATACGGGCGGCCCGGTTGTTTGTTGTTGTATAGATTGTCGGACCGTAGTCCGACACGGGCCTTTGCCTATAGGCGGCCCGTTTGGTGGTTCCGGCTGGAGCTCCAGGAGCAGCCAGACCGGATTGGGATTGGAGGTGGTCCCACCTGCAGATTGGAGGGATACTGCAGGTTGCAAGTGTGAGCGGACCCCCGATCAGTGGACGCTTACCACCGGCCCCCACTCTTGGACGTGGTCAGCCTCGGAGTGGCGCGCCCCCCGAACTGGGGTCCGCACTTGCTGGGAGAGGATGCTTTCTAAGCTATCTGGGTGGTGGGTATCGTGTGATGACCCGGAGTAGGTGGTGAATGTGGTCTGTATGGGCCTTTCGGGTTAGAGTGGCCGCTGGTGTTGTGTGTGTTTCTTGGGAGATTTGAGTTCTGTCTCGGAGGCTTTGTGTGACCTCGCAATCGAGGAGATAGTGTTCAAGTGGGTTGGCTGCTGGCTCCTGACAGTAGGTGCATTCCGTGACGTCATTTCCGATCATCTGCCAGGAGCACTTGTACCCTAGTCGTAGTCGGTGAAGGCTGACTTGGGTTTGTCTTGGAGTTTTCTTGTCTGCGAAAGGTGGTTCCCCTTTTGTGGCCGCCAGGTACCATTTGGCTGATTGGGAACCAGCGTTGAGTGCATGAAGGAAGCTCTTTTTGATGTGGAGCTTGGTAGTCTTTCTGAGGTGATTCTTGATCTGTTGCACACTTGCTGGAACTTGGATGTGTACGCTACTAGAACGTGTAGCTGCCTTGGCTGCTTCGTCTGCCACGTCGTTTCCTCCGATCCCTACATGACTGGGAATCCAGTGTAAGACGACTGGTCGGTTTTGGCTTTGGAATTCCTGTAGCTGTGCGAGGATCGAGGTGATGATGTGGACGTTGTCTCTTGGTTGACTGTGTTGCAGCGCCTGCATGGCCGATTTCGAGTCCGTGTGAATTATGACGGACTTGTTGTGTTGTGTTGCAGCGTGTTGTAGGGCCTTTGAGATTGCTACCAGTTCTGTTTGTAGGGTGGAGCAGTCGTTGGAAAGTCTCCATTTGAGGGTCTGACCTTGGGTGTAGAAGGCCGCTCCGGATCTGTGATGTTTTGGGTCCACCGAGCCGTCTGTGAAGTATGATGCTGCATCAGCCGGTGTCTCGGTGGCTATGGCTTGGAGAGATATTTTTTTGAGGTCCTCCTTCTGGAGGTTGGCTTTACTATCGCCGAGGTCGGTGAATTTGAGTGTGGCTGGTGGAGGGCTCCATGGTGGAGGAACAGTGTAACCATTGTCTCGTGTGTCTTGGTTGTTCTTGACGAGTGTTTCTGCTTGCAGGTGTCGGATGACCTCGCTTGCCTCGTGCGACCAGGTGGCCCCTCGCACTCTGTGGTCGAGGTGGAGGGAGGCACTGATTCGAATCTTGGCAACTGTGGGCTTGTCTGCTCTACAGATTTTGGCGAGGAGACCGGCTGTCACCTGCTTGACTCGTACTGCCAGGGGTGGTAGCTCGGTTTCCATTTGCAGATTGCAAATTCTGGTCCACATGGGTGCTCCGAGCATGGTCCTGAGAGCATTGTTTTGAATGACTTCTAGCTTAGCTATTTGGTCTTCTCTCAGTCCAATGAGTGCTGGAGCACTGTAATCTACCAGCGATCTGATGGCGGCTGTGTAGTAGGCTTTGAGCACATGAAGGTTTGCTCCTGCGGATTTGCTGGTGAGCGACCTCATTATATTGTGTCTGCTCTTCGTCCTGTGCCTGAGATACTCGAGTTGCGGCTTGAAGGTGAGTTTCTGGTCAAACCAGATTCCAAGACACTGGTGGGCGTTGGTCCAGACTACCGGCGTGTTTTGTATGGAGAGCATCTTGTCTGGTGTGTCTGTGCAGATGGCCATCGCTTTCGACTTGGCTGGATTTATCTTGAGTCCAAGTCTGTTGCACTCCTCTTCTATAAGTTGGAGTGCGTGTTGTGTGTTGGCTAGTCTGTTCGATCCTCTTACTATAAGCTGTAAGTCGTCTGCATAGCATAGGAGCTTGGCTGTTTGTCTGAAGGGAAGTTTGACTAGATTTTCCATCAGGACGTTGAACAGCATTGGACTGAGGATGCCTCCTTGTGGGGTTCCGTTTTCGTGGACCCTGTAGCTTGAGGTTGCTCCCTGAAAGCGTACTCGTGCTTCTCTCTGTGTGAGGTAGTTCTGGATCCACCCCAGCAACCTTCCTTTGACGCCTTTTTTAGCGAGCGTAGTTGTAATGGCCAAAGGATTTGCTAGTTCGAAGGCTTTCTCCAGGTCGAGGAAGACCACCAGAGCTGGTTTGTTGTCCACTGTGCTGAGTATCTCGGCGATGTTGTTGCCTGTGCCGGTGTTCTCGGTGTAAGCAAAGATGTGAGGGTGTGGGCTGCCTACTTTCCACTTGAGTCGGTTGAGAGCCATTCTTTCTCCCGTCTTCGCTATGCAGCTGAGAAGGGAGATGGGCCTCGGTTTGTCTGGTTCTCTGGGCTTCGGAATGGGCTGTATATCTGCCTTCTTCCATTCCGGTGGGAGTCTTTGTGCTGTCCACGAAGCATTGATGGCTTGTAGCAGAGCCTCGTGTCTGGCTGTACCGGCATGGGAAAGCATGGAGTAGGTTATCCTGTCGGCCCCTGGTGCTGTGTCCTTGCTTCGTTTTAGCGACTTCTGGAGTTCTTGCTGGTTGAAAGGTCTGTCGGTGTCATCTTCACTGTTGCAGGCCTCTTCGATCATCTGGAGTCTGACCTGTCGCAGACGCCGTTGTGTCTCCTCCTCCTGTCTCGGGAGGTTTTTCGTTGCTGCTCGGTCAGAGAACAGTTTTGCAAGTCTCTCGGCTTCCTCTTCTGGGTTGGGATGGGTTGGTGGTGGTGGAGTGGGGAGTTTGTTCACCTTCAGTGTTGTTAGGGTGGCGAAGTGGTCGCTGGTGAGCGTGGGGTGTAGCTGCCAGGAGGCAGAAGGCTGTAGTGCATTGAAGACGAATGTTAGATCTAGCCTTCCTCCCCTAATGTGGGTGGACTCTCCGGTGTTCAGGAGGCAGATCTCGGGTTTGTCTTGAAAGGTGGTGTATAGGTGTAGGCCGTCTTCATTTGTGGGGCTTACCGAGCTTAGGAAGGGATGATGTGCGTTGAAATCCCCTCCTATGAGTGTGGCGTGGTCAGCGGCTGAAGCGAATAAATGAGTCACCTCCAGTGAGCCCCTTGGGTTCTTGTAGATGTTGTGAACAGTTAATTCCCGTTCTTGGAGGGTTACTTTGACGGCCTGTGTCTCGATGTTTTCCCCACATGGAAATTGCTGCGTGACATCGGCGGAGGGTATGCTTGACTTGACCAAGATCATACATCCTCTTGTTGACGCCTGCGTGAAATGCCTCCTGTATGTCTTGTAACCGCTGAATTTGAAACAGTGGTGTTCTTGTAGAAGTGTTTCTTGTAGCAGTATGATGTCAAGCTTGTCCTTGGCTGCTGCTTCTTGTAGGAGGTGTTTCTTGTTTTTGATGCCCTGAGCATTCCATGTTAGGATGTTCAGGGTGCTGACGTTTTTCACCACTGTTTCATCGGGGACTTCTGGTGGTCCTCGATGGAGATGTCCAAGTTCGATTCCAACTGAATCAGGTCCATGTCTTCGTGTTCTGTGGTTTTTGCCTTCTGGGCCGTGGTTCGGTTCAGGGGAGTTGAAACGTCCAGTTTCTTTCTGGGAGCTGTGGGTATCTTGGGAGCTGTTGGTATCTTGGGTTCTCTGGTGGCCTTCTTCGGTGTAGAGTGTACCTCGGCTGTTACTCGTGTGCGGACCGGCGTGGCTTCCTCCACTGAGGTGTCTGGAGCTGTGGCGACTTGCCCGAGGACGCTCCCCATGAGTAATTGGAGCTGTGTGGGTTGGATCTTGTGGCCCAGTAGTCCGGCTAGGCCCTCCGCGAAGGTTGTCAGTACCTTGGCTAGGTCTGATAAGTGTATCATTCCTTCTGGTGCCTTGGTGTGTGCTTCTTTTGTCTTGCTCGTGGTTGTCGTTGTCTGCTGCTTGGGTGGCTGAGGTGTGGCTGTAGTGAGGCCAGGAAACTGGGCTGCACTGTGGGTGTTGACTGGCTGAGGAGGTTGTCTCTGTTGTTTGGGCCTTTGGGTTCCCCACACGAAGGTACTTGGTGGGGCTGGTGTGTAGGCGGTGGGGGCCGGTCTTGCTGCTGGTCGGTTTGCCTGGACCCTCTTTGTTCTCTCGGAGCATCCAGGATTCCAGGCGTGGTGTTTGCCCCCGCAGTTGGCACACTTGGGGGCAATTTTTTCCCCATTCTTCAGCTTGATGAGGCAGGAGTGTGTGCCGTGCTTCTGTGCGCAGACTGCGCAGATTTCCTTGTACGTGCACCTTGTCTGATGGTGCCCGTACTTCTGGCATCTGAAGCACCGCAGGGGCTCTGGGACGAAGGGCCTCACTTCGTAGATCCCCCAGGTTTTGAGGTCTATGGTGCTGGGGGGTGAGCCGTAGTGCGTTATGAGCACTTGTTTCGTGGTGGCCGTCTTGTCGGACAGGGGAGAGCATCTCTCGGCTTTTAGGATCTTTGGGTGGTTCTCCAAGGGTTCGAGAGGTAGTTCCTTTGGGTACCGGAGGACTACCGACTTCATCAGTTTCTGGGTGGGGTCTAGCTTGGTTGAAGTAATGGTGGTGGTGTTTTGCAGGTAAGTGTCGAGGGTGGTGGCGGAGTTCTTGTCTTTGGGGTGAACGATCATCTCCCCCTTTAAGTTGGGCCGCACTGAGAACTTGGCCAGAGGGTTTAGCTTTTCCATCTCTGTGACGGCGGCATATGTTGTTTTTGCGTCCGTTTTCGTGATCCGGAATTTTGGCAGTGTCGTTGGAGGTGAGCTGGTGGTGGTGATGGGTGCCTTTGGGGCTGCTTGACGGCATTCGTTTCCCGAAAAAGCACGTCGGCGTTTCTTGTTTTCTACCTTCGTCCAGTTGTCCTCAGTAGCGGTAGCAGTGGTGGTGGTGGTGGAGGTGGTGGTGGTGGTGGAGTTGTTGGAGGTGGTGGCAGAGTTCCTAGTTTTCAGGGCTTCATTGAAGGCGCGTAACTGGTCTGCTTTCTCTGTGCGAAGCCTGTCGTGGTTCGGGTCGTCAGGTTGGCGGTTCAGGCGGGGATCGCGGTTAGGAGGGCGTACGCGCTCCATAACCGGGTTTTTTTATTTTTTTTTTATTTTTTTTTTTATCCTACCTATTCCGGTTGAGTAAATAGCAAAGGAATTACAGCACTCCCCACTAGCTGGTGGTCGTAGAGTGGTTCCTGAGCTTCTCTCACGGAGCCCCGATTGGGGAAGCCTTCTTCCTAGTGTATGTGACTGCTCACTTATAGACGTGAGCTAAGTGTGCCTATTTGGGAAGGATAAGGATTGCTACCCTCTTTCCAGGTGGACTCGCACGATCACGGTTTTCCTGGAAAGACTCGGCTGGGGAGGGTTTTGCTCCGACCCCCTTTCGTGTTCACAATCTCCTGGGAGGGAGGTGAACAGTTACAGGGGGGACCGCAGGACGAATACACTTTTGAGGGTGCAGGTCCCTAGGCCAGAGCGAAAAGGAAAAATAGTAGTAGAAGGAAAAGGGCTCAAACCACGCCGGGAATATCGCGCTATAACTGCTCTCCAGCTGGAGTGTGGGTCACTCACACCACCAGTGGGGAGGGCAAGCTAATGCTCGATAAACCAAGAACGCTCGTGAGTTGTTGTGGGCGATGACAGTCGTGGGTGGTCCGGTCCGGGAAGATGGCCAACAATGGCACGAGGGAGAGGGCGGTCTTCAAGGTTCCGGGTCCAGCAGGAGGTCTTGTTGAGAGGTCTTCTTGGTTCAGGAGCGATGTGATAAGTGGCGGCCCGGTTGTTGTTGTTGTTGTATAGATTGTCGGACCGTAGTCCGACACGGGCCTTTGCCTATAGGCGGCCCGTTTGGTGATTCCGGCTGGAGCTCCAGGAGCAGCCAGACCGGATTGGGATTGGAGGTGGTCCCACCTGCAGATTGGAGGGGTACTGCAGGTTGCAAGTGTGAGCGGACCCCCGATCAGTGGACGCTTACCACCGGCCCCCACTCTTGGACGTGGTCAGCCTCGGAGTGGCGCGCCCCCCGAACTGGGGTCCGCACTTGCTGGGAGAGGATGCTTTCTAAGCTATCTGGGTGGTGGGTATCGTGTGATGACCCGGAGTAGGTGGTGAATGTGGTCTGTGTGGGCCTTTCGGGTTAGAGTGGCCGCTGGTGTTGTGTGTGTTTCTTGGGAGAAATGAGTTCTGTTCCGGAGGCTTTGTGTGACCTCGCAATCGAGGAGATAGTGTTCAAGTGGGTTGGCTGCTGGCTCCTGACAGTAGGTGCATTCCATGACGTCGTTTCCGATCATCTGCCAGGAGCACTTGTACCCTAGTCGTAGTCGGTGAAGGCTGACTTGGGTTTGTCTTGGAGTTTTCTTGTCTGCGAAAGGTGGTTCCCCTTTTGTGGCCGCCAGGTACCATTTGGCTGATTGGGAACCAGCGTTGAGTGCGTGAAGGCAGCTCTTTTTGATGTGGAGCTTGGTAGTCTTTCTGAGGTGATTCTTGATCTGTTGCACACTTGCTGGAACTTGGATGTGTACGCTACTAGAACGTGTAGCTGCCTTGGCTGCTTCGTCTGCCACGTCATTTCCTCCGATCCCTACATGACTGGGAATCCAGTGTAAGACGACTGGTCGGTGTTGGCTTTGGAATTCCTGTAGCTGTGCGAGGATCGAGGTGATGATGTGGACGTTGTCTCTTGGTTGACTGTGTTGCAGCGCCTGCATGGCCGATTTCGAGTCCGTGTGAATTATGACGGACTTGTTGTGTTGTGTTGCAGCGTGTTGTAGGGCCTTTGAGATTGCTACCAGTTCTGTTTGTAGGGTGGAGCAGTCGTTGGAAAGTCTCCATTTGAGGGTCTGACCTTGGGTGTAGAAGGCCGCTCCGGATCTGTGATGTTTTGGGTCCACCGAGCCGTCTGTGAAGTATGATGCTGCATCAGCCGGTGTCTCGGTGGCTATGGCTTGGAGAGATGTTTTTTGGAGGTCCTCCTTCTGGAGGTTGGCTTTACTATCGCCGAGGTCGGTGAATTTGAGTGTGGCTGGTGGAGGGCTCCATGGTGGAGGAACAGTGTAACCATTGTCTCGTGTGTCTTGGTTGTTCTTGACGAGTGTTTCTGCTTGCAGGTGTCGGATGACCTCGCTTGCCTCGTGCGACCAGGTGGCCCCTCGCACTCTGTGGTCGAGGTGGAGGGAGGCACTGATTCGAATCTTGGCAGCTGTGGGCTTGTCTGCTCTGCAGATTTTGGCGAGGAGGCCGGCTGTCACCTGCTTGACTCGTACTGCCAGGGGTGGTAGCTCGGTTTCCATTTGCAGATTGCAAATTCTGGTCCACATGGGTGCTCCGAGCATGGTCCTGAGAGCATTGTTTTGAATGACTTCTAGCTTAGCTATTTGGTCTTCTCTCAGTCCAATGAGTGCTGGAGCACTGTAATCTACCAACGATCTGATGGCGGCTGTGTAGTAGGCTTTGAGCACATGAAGGTTTGCTCCTGCGGATTTGCTGGTGAGCGACCTCATTATATTGTGTCTGCTCTTCGTCCTGTGCCTGAGATACTCGAGTTGCGGCTTGAAGGTGAGTTTCTGGTCAAACCAGATTCCAAGACACTGGTGGGCGTTGGTCCAGACTATCGGCGTGTTTTGTATGGAGAGCGTCTTGTCTGGTGTGTCTGTGCAGATGGCCATCGCTTTCGACTTGGCTGGATTTATCTTGAGTCCAAGTCTGTTGCACTCCTCTTCTATAAGTTGGAGTGCATGTTGCGTGTTGGCTAGTCTGTTCGATCCTCTTACTATAAGCTGTAAGTCGTCTGCATAGCATAGGAGCTTGGCTGTTTGTCTGAAGGGAAGTTTGACTAGATTTTCCATCAGGACGTTGAACAGCATTGGACTGAGGATGCCTCCTTGTGGGGTTCCGTTTTCATGGACCCTGTAGCTTGAGGTTGCTCCCTGAAAGCGTACTCGTGCTTCTCTCTGTGTGAGGTAGTTCTGGATCCACCCAGCAACCTTCCTTTGACGCCTTTTTTTGCGAGCGTAGTTGTAATGGCCAGAGGATTTGCTAGTTCGAAGGCTTTCTCCAGGTCGAGGAAGACCACCAGAGCTGGTTTGTTGTCCACTGTGCTGAGTATCTCGGCGATGTTGTTGCCTGTGCCGGTGTTCTCGGTGTAAGCAAAGATGTGAGGGTGTGGGCTGCCTACTTTCCACTTGAGTCGGTTGAGAGCCATTCTTTCTCCGGTCTTCGCTATGCAGCTGAGAAGGGAGATGGGCCTCGGCTTGTCTGGTTCTCTGGGCTTCGGAATGGGCTGTATATCTGCCTTCTTCCATTCCGGTGGGAGTCTTTGTGCTGTCCATGAAGCATTGATGGCTTGCAGCAGAGCCTCGTGTCCGGCTGTACCGGCATGAGAGAGCATGGAGTAGGTTATCCTGTCGGCCCCTGGAGCTGTATCCTTGCTTCGTTTTAGCGACTTCTGGAGTTCTTGCTGGTTGAATGGTCTGTCAGTGTCATCTTCACTGTTGCAGGCCTCTTGGATCATCTGGAGTCTGACCTGTCGCAGACGCCGTTGTGTCTCCTCCGCCTGTCTCGGGAGATTCTTCGTTGCTGCTCGGTCAGAGAACAGTTTTGCAAGTCTCTCGGCTTCCTCTTCTGGGTTGGGATGAGTTGGTGGTGGTGGTGTTGCCTTCCCAGATGCCCTTCGGATCTGGGCCCACATCTTGCCAAAGGTGGTGTGCTCGTTCAGTTCGGAGCACCACTTGAGCCAGCTTGCGTTTTTAATTTCTTCCTTCTCTTCCCTGGTATCCTTGACTATGACTTGCAGGAGATGTCTGTTTGTTGCCGTGGGATGTCTCCTGTAGTTTCTTCGGGCCATGTTCACTCTGTGGTTGAGTTCTTTCACCCTGGGACAGTAGTACCAGTAATCATTGTACTGTCTTGATGTGGGTTTTGTTTTTGGGATAGCCTCTTCTGCCGCTAGGTGAAACGCCTCGACCAATTGGTGGTGGAGGGTTGTCTCATCCGCGGGTGCTGCGCCGGCCGGCTGTGATTTTTCGCGCCACTTAGCCAGGTGTTTCTTGAAGAGTCCCCAGTCTGCCTTTGAGTGTTGTATCTCCATCTCGGGGGGGGTGGAGTGGGGAGTTTGTTCACCTTCAGCGTTGTTAGGGTGGCGAAGTGGTCACTGGTCAGCGTGGGGTGTATCTGCCAGGAGGCCGAAGGCTGTAGTGCACTGGAGACGAAGGTTAGATCTAGCCTTCCTCCCCTAGTGTGGGTGGGCTCTCCGGTGTTCAGGAGGCAGATCTCAGGTGTATCTTGAAAGGTGGTGTATAGGTGTAGGCCGTCTTCATTTGTGGGGCTTGCCGAGCTTAGGAAGGGATGATGTGCGTTGAAATCCCCTCCTATGAGTGTGGCGTGGTCGGCGGCCGAAGCAAATAATTGAGTAACCTCCAGTGAGCCCCTTGGGTTCTTGTAGATGTTGTGAACAGTTAATTCCCGTTCTTGGAGGGTTACTTTGACGGCCTGTGTCTCGATGTTTTCCCCGCATGGAAATTGCTGCGTGACATCGGCGGAGGGTATGCTTGACTTGACCAAGATCATACATCCTCTTGTTGACGCCTGCGTGAAATGCCTCCTGTATGTCTTGTAACCGCTGAATTTGAAACAGTGGTGTTCTTGTAGAAGTGTTTCTTGTAGGAGTATGATGTCAAGCTTGTCCTTGGCTGCTGCTTCTTGTAGGAGGTGTTTCTTGTTTTTGATGCCCTGGGCATTCCATGTTAGGATGTTCAGGGTGCTGACGTTTTCCACCACTGTTTCATCGGGGACTTCTGGTGGTCCTCGATGGAGATGTCCAAGTTCGATTCCAACTGAATCAGGTCCATGTCTTCGTGTTCTGTGGTTTTTGCCTTCTGGGCCGTGGTTCGGTTCAGGGGAGTTGAAACGTCCAGTTTCTTTCTGGGAGCTGTCGGTATCTTGGGGGCTGTCGGTGTCTTGGGTTCTCTGGTGGCCTTCTTCGGTGTAGAGTGTACCTCGGCTGTTACTCGTGTGCGGACCGGCGTGGCTTCCTCCACTGAGGTGGCTGGAGCTGTGGCGACTTGCCCGAGGACGCTCCCCATGAGTAGTTGGAGCTGTGTGGGTTGGATCTTGTGGCCCAGTAGTCCGGCTAGGCCCTCCGCGAAGGTCGTCAGTACATTGGCTAGGTCTGATATGTGTATCATTCCTTCTGGTGCCTTGGTGTGTGCTTCTTTTGTCTTTCTCGTGGTTGTCGTTCTCTGCTGCTTGGGTGGCTGAGGTGTGGCTGTAGTGAGGCCAGGAAACTGGGCTGCACTTTGGGTGTTGACTGGCTGAGGAGGTTGTCTTTGTTGTTTGGGCCTTTGGGTTCCCCACACGAAGGTACTTGGTGGGGCTGGTGTGTAGGCGGTGGGGGCCGGTCTTGCTGCTGGTCGGTTTGCCTGGACCCTCATTGTTCTCTCGGAGCATCCAGGATTCCAGGCGTGGTGTTTGCCCCCGCAGTTGGCACACTTGGGGGCAATTTTTTCCCCATTTTTCAGTTTGGTGAGGCAGGACTGTGTGCCGTGCTTCTGTGCGCAGACTGCGCAGATTTCCCTGTACGTGCACCTTGTCTGATGGTGCCCGTATTTCTGGCATCTGAAGCATCGCAGGGGCTCTGGGACGAAGGGCCTCACTTCGTAGATCCCCCAGGTTTTGGGGTCTATGGTGCTGGGGGGTGAGCCGTAGTGCGTTATGAGGACTTGTTTCGTGGTGGCCGTCTTGTCGGACAGGGGAGAGCATCTCTCGGCTTTTAGGATCTTCGGGTGGTTCTCCAGGGGTTCGAGAGGTAGTTCCTTTGGGTACCGGAGGACTACCGACTTCATCAGTTTCTGGGCGGGGTCTAGCTTGGTTGAAGTAATGGTGGTGGTGTTTTGTAGGTAAGTGTCGAGGGTGGTGGCGGAGTTCTTGTCTTTGGGGTGAACGATCATCTCCCCCTTTAGGTTGGGCCGCACTGAGAACTTGGCCAGTGGGTTTTGCTTTTCCATCTCTGTGACGGCGGCATATGTTGTTTTTGCGTCCGTTTTCGTGATCCGGAATTTTGGCGGTGTCGTTGGAGGTGAGCTGGTGGTGGTGATGGGTGCCTTGGGGGCTGCTTGACGGCAATCGTTTCCCGAAAAGGCACGTCGGCGTTTCTTATTTTCTACCTTCGTCCAGTTGTCCTCAGTAGCGGTAGCAGTGGTGGTGGTGGTGGAGGTGGTGGTGGTGGTGGAGTTGTTGGAGGTGGTGGCAGGCGGGCGGGCTTATATACAGACATTCTCCACCTCAGTGGCCACCTCATTGGCCACGAGTGCCGCATGCGTCATCCGCAAGCTACGCCCCACCTCCAAGAGGGAGGGACGGCCTTGGATGAACGATACTACCGCTGCGTCCACAGCACGCCACCTACTCCCACCAAACCGTGGGCGAAGCCCATCACACACACTCTCTCTCCCTCACCATGAACGGATACGAGTTTGTTAACGTGGCGCGGATACGTCCGGACACGCCGACCTGCCCCAAGAAACTAAACCTCCTAGTTCTCCAGAAGTTTTTCGAAGCTAATGGGATCGTGGGGGTCACCAAGGTAGAACGCCTAAAGCTCCATGGTGACATCAAGATCACCTTCGCCGAGATGGGCATGCCCGCTCAACTCGCGGAGATCCCAGACATCAACGGCATTCCCTTTAAAATGTTTGCCTTCATGTGGGACAACTTGAAGCTGGGTGTAATCTCCCACGCCGAAATTGCCCACATGGACAAAGCAGAGCTGAGTGAGCTCCTCAAGGAGCAGCAGCTCCAAGTTGTGAAGAAGCTGTCCGACACCACTGCCCTCATCGGACACCACTCCACCCTACCCAAGGAAGCTCAACTGGCGTGGGTAACTATGCCAGTCAAGCCCTACTGCAGACCGAAACGGTGTTACAAATGCCAGCACTATGGACACACTGTAAACAAGTGTGAGGCGCAGGAAGACACCTGCTCCATGTGTAGCAGCCCTGGACACCGCTACACGGCCTGCCCCAACACAGAGAAAAAATGCGTTGCCTGTGGTGGCCCACACTCCTCCGCCGACCGGACCTGCCCCAGATGGAAGGAGGAATGCAGGGTAGCCAAGGCCCGTCTTGAGAAAAAACTGAGCTACAAAGAGGCCCTCCTTGCTGTACGCTCCCAAGAAAAGAAAAAACCAGCAGTAAAGAAAAACCAAGAAAAGAAAACTCAACAGAAGCAGCCCACAACACAGAACCAAGAACACCACGTGGCCCGTGGTGCTGAAGCCCACGCGGCCAGTGGTGCTGAAGCCCACGTGGTCAACCTCTCCCTCTCTGAATTCTTCCACACCTATGAGGACTTAAAATACGAGGAAGACGAACAAGAAGACCCAAACACAAGCGAATGGACAATTCAAGAGAGCAAGAAGAGAAGGAGAGAGAGAAGAAAATCGACATCAAGCTAAGAAGACCAAGACATCCCCTCCACACAAGAAACCAAAACACAATCAAGCCGACCAAGCACTGAACATCCATTGCCCAACCCAACACGCACCTGACGCCTGACCTGACGCTTGACCTGACGCTTGACCTGACGCTAGCCTGGCCTTGTCTTGTCGCCTTCCTGCCGCGTCCAGCCGGGTTGTTGCTGCTGCCCCCATCTTATAATCCCTCACGCAAGCGGTGTTTAGCCACTGCATCTGCTCTCTCCTCCTAAAATTCACTTCAATCCTCCCTTTATTCTTCTCCTGAACCTCCTTCCCCCCTGTCACTAGCATTTTTCGATTCGATTCGGCGAAGCCACACCAGGACCACCTGTAGTAGCAACCACAACAACATGACTGGACGAGGCAAAGGAGGCAAGGGACTTGGAAAGGGTGGCGCCAAGCGTCATCGTAAGGTGCTTCGTGACAACATCCAGGGTATCACCAAGCCCGCCATTCGTCGTCTAGCTCGGCGTGGAGGTGTTAAACGTATATCCGGCCTCATCTACGAGGAGACCCGCGGCGTCCTCAAGGTGTTTCTGGAGAACGTCATCCGTGACGCCGTCACCTACACCGAGCACGCAAAAAGGAAGACCGTCACCGCCATGGATGTGGTGTATGCCCTAAAACGGCAGGGCCGCACCCCCTATGGTTTTGGTGGTTAATCAACCTGATGGACGGGCGCACACCACCACCACCACCACGACAAACAAATATACGGACCTAATTTTAGGTCCACATTTAAATCGCTAAAGAGTTGGTTAGACACTGAGTAAATCGTTGAAAATATATCCAATAACATGATCCTCTCTAATTCTGGACTTGTGGTATGAGTATAGGTTGTGTGTGAACGTGTTGGAACCACTTCCTAATAATTGTCAGTCAGTCAGTCAGTCAGTCAGTCAACATTCACCTAACCTCCAGGTACCTCACCTAACTTCCTGTAGCGTCACCGAACCTCACGAAATGTAAACCAATGTAGTTTATAATCTATCCTAACATGACATAACATAACCACGCACTATATTACTTCGGTAAGAGTAATGAGTTTTAATACACAAAGTTGCAGTTATCATTCATTCATACATACATACATACATACATACATACATACATACATACATACATAACATGCTAGTGGCAGGGGGGGATTGAAGTGAATTTTAGGAGGATAGAATAGGTGCAGTGGCTAAACAGCGCTTGCGTGAGGGACTTTAAGCAGCAACTCGCCTGGATGCGGCAGGATAGAGTCAGGTCAAGCGTCCGGTGCATGTTGGGTTCCGCCATGGTTTCTCAGTGTTTGGTCGGCTTGATTGTGTGTGTTGTTTTCTTGTTTGGAGGAAATGTCTTGGTATTCTTCTTCTTGGCTTGAAGTTGATTTTCTTCTAACTCTTCTCCTCTTGTTGTTCGTCTTCCTCGTGTCTGCTATCATTCTGTAAAGACTCTCTATATGTATGTAGGTATGAGTGAGTAACAGTTGCCGGTTACAGTGATACTTCATATTCGCTGGTGTTGTACTGTATGGCTTCGGTATTTCTTAATATACAAACAGCACCGTTAGTGGATTGAGGTATTTAAAAACCAGCCTGCATTACTTATATATAGAAATAAATAATGTGGCTTGGACAATAATGACGACTACTCTCTCCTACCTTCCCCAAACAAGGGCTTTTCGAAAGTATACATTGGACACAAATGACTTAGTACATCATAAATTAGTGGTTTAACAAAAGCCCTCATTAGAGAAAGGTGAAGGAGCACACAGTGAACATACAGATTAATGTTTGCACGCGTAGATCATGTAAGGTGAGATGTTGAACACCAGACACGTAGTGTAGTAACTCCCTCACAGATGGCGTTATGAGGGGCCTGATGATGTAGCAGTTACCTCACAGATGGTGTTATGAGGAAATTCACATGATGATGCTGTAGCAAAACATTCACTACGTGTTGTCGTAGCATCTTGGGGACACCACGTGGTCGACATGACTCACTCATTCAAGTGGGTGAGGTGGGGTCCCAGGCCTCTCTATCGTGGAGTCTCAGGGGAAGTATAACTGGGTACCTGGGACCTCACTGTGTGAAGGTGGTTAGCTAGCTTGGGTAAGACTCAACTGCCGAGTTGTTTTTCACTGAGTTAAGCACTGTTCACCACTATTCATCACTGGTTCCATTCCTTGGCCAAATGAGATAGTACCTTATGGCAAGAACTTGTTGATAGTCCGCTGGGGAGGAGGGTTCAGGGGAGTGAGTTGGTATGGGCCAACATATAAATAATAATAATAATAATAATAATAATTAACGGTTTATTGAAAGAGCTTGGCAGCCAGAAGACTGAAAATATACAGTTACATATTTGGGGAATGGGTTACGAATTACAAATAATATACAAGTAACATTAGTGACACAAATAAGACATATAATAACTAGCTGGGGAAAAGCTCAAACTACAGTTCATTTCAACATAGTGACAGTGCAAGGAGTAGTGTTTACTGGGAGTGAGTACACTGATTTATTACAAGTTATCGATAATTTTTACAATGGTTGGGACTGGGCTGTTCTTATAGCGATCAGTTCGTGCACGTATGGGCTGGGCTGGATGCGGTTGTGGTGTCGAAGAGCGATTCTCGGACTAGGGATCTCAGGTGGTAGTAGGAGCCGGTGTCGGGGATGGTGTAGAAGCTTCTTACCAAATTTGCAGATGAGGTCGTGGTGATGGTCAGTGAGAGTCTAAAGGGTCGGTCAGTGTGTTGAGCGCTTCTTGATATGTGGAGTAGGAAGGGTAGAGAATAATCTTGCATGGCCTCTTTTGCACTTTTTCTAGGTGTTTACGTTGTGTGGCATTTAGGGAGGAAGACCAGGTGGAGGAGGCATAGGTGAGCTTGGGGAGTATGAATGTTGTGTAAACACTGAGGAGCTCGTGTGCAGGAACACCGAGGGACTTGAGTCGGCGTAGGAGGTGGAGACAGAAACTGGAGGATTTGATAACTTCACTGACGTGTGGTTTCTAATTTAGTTTGTTGTCTATATGTATGTGTGTGTGTGTGTGTGTGTGTGTGTGTGTGTGTGTGTGTATACTACTGTACTTTTTAGATCCTCCTACGCAACCTAACCTATTATAGTTAAGTATAGTAGGCTATACACTATTTTGTTAGTATGTGTTATAAAATGAAATTGCATGTTATTATTATTAATATTATTATTATTAATATTATTATTATTATTATTATTAGTAGTAGTAGTAGTAGTAGTATTATTATTATTATTATTATTATTGTTATTATTATTACATGCTAATATAATACTAAGTTGCCCGCCAGATTTCCTCAGAGATGGGAGGAGCACATTGGCGGCGGTGTTGTTTATCCTCCGCCCGATTACTGATTCCTATTCACCGAGCCAGAGCTGGCGGGCGGCGTGTTATGTGCCACGTTTTGTTTCCCATTGGGCGTACCGCTCAGCTGGGGAGTAGGAGATTTCATAAAAAGAAAGTTTGAGTGGAGAGCACACCTTTTCCTTCACATACAGTTATCTTAGACCATCTACTAGTATAATAGTTTGCACAAAAATACTCTACACTCTTTCTAGGTTGTTGCTATTTTTTTTTTTTTTTTTTTTGACTTCTCATCAGATTGTGCATTCAACTAATATACACTATTAGTGTGTTTATTATTATGTTTTATAGTATTATTTCGTATAATATTGGGTAACACAATTAGAGTCACTAGTATAGTATATTATTGGGGTTTATAGCAGTTTGTGGTCTAATAGTATCATGCTTTATGAGTGGTGTTCTATGTAGTGATGATTAGGCAATAAAATATGCTTTGGGTGTTTATAGCAGTTTGTGGTCTACTAGTATCATGCTTTATGGGTGGTGTTCTATGTAGTGATGATTAGGCCATAAAATATGCTTTTGGTTTATTGCTAACAAAATATACTTTGCTCTACCGCTGTAGTGCAATACATGGTGAAACTTACATACACCGTTAATAAAGTATTGATGGAAGAAGAAGAAGAAGAAGAAGAAGAAGAAGAAGAAGAAGAAGAAGAAGAAGAAGAAGAAGAAGAAGAAGAAGAAGAAGAAGAATTGTGGAGGGAATGAACAGTGAGACAATGTAAAGCCTCCGGGATGGCGGCAGCGTTTCTGTTATTAATATATAATAAGACAATAGGAAAATATGTTGTTGTCTCTACCTGTATTATTACCTTTGCGATAGCATGGTTCAATTTTGGGAGGACATAGGAAGGAGCAGGAGGTTAGGAAGGGATTTGTAGTGGGAGAGATAGTGTCTGTGATCCTCAGGTCACCACTCCTCGGATTGTGTCAGTTCAAGTTTAGAAGCTCCAACAACTTTCCCTGAATACGAATTGGCAACCTTTCGATTTACAACAGGTACCTACTTACTGCTACAGTAGGTAGGTGAACAGGGACCAAGGGGGCTAGGAAGAGTGTCCAAACAACTTGCTCCTGCCTGCCTGTGTGATGTAGTCGTGGCCAGAATTAGGTTAGGATACAGACACATCTGGCTAGTTAGTAAC